>NW_016802842.1:16433-25626 GCF_001698545.2 Rhinopithecus bieti | reverse complement strand
AAAAAAAAAAAAAAAAAAAAATTCCATTCAGTGGTCCAATTTCTCATTGAGTCAGGATCCAAATAAGACCCATATAATTTGTCAATGTGCCTTTCTTTCAATCCTTTAAAAGTTTATTTATTTATTTATTTATTTATTTTTGGAGGTGGAGTGTCACTCACTCTGTCGCCCAGGCTGGAGTGCAGTGGCACAATCTTGGCTCACTGCAACCTCCTCCTCCCAGGTTCAGGCAATTCTCCTGCCTCAGCCTCCTGAGTAGCTGGGATTATAGGCACAGGCCACCGCACCCGGCTTTTTTCTTTCTTTTGTATTTTTAGTAGAGATGGGGTTTCACCATCTTGGCCAGGCTGGTCTCAAACTCCTGACCTCAAGTGATCCACCTGCCTCAGCCTCCCAAAGTGCTGGGATTACAGGGGTGAGCCACCACACCCAGCCTAAAGTTTAATTTAAATTTCCATTTTTATTACTACAATTTGTTGAAGTAAGGTCAGCTTCCCAAAGTTTGAATTTTGCTGACTGCATCCCTATGGCGTCCTTTAACATGTTTCCTGTCCCGTATATCTCCTATGAATTGGTAGGTAGAACCAGAAGCTTAATTAGGTTTGTGTTCTTTTCTCTTTTTGCAAGACTACTTCACCAGTGAAATTGTTTATCACAAGGTACTTAATACCTGATTATATCTCGTTTTTGTCACTGATAAATGCTTTATTTATTTTATTTATTTATTTTTTTTTTGAGATGGAGTCTTGCTCTGTCACCCAGGCTGGAGTGCAATGGCGCAATCTTGGCTCACTGCAACCTCCGCCTCCCAGGTTCAAGCGATTCTCCTGCCTCTGCCTCTCGGGTAGCTGGGATTACAGGCTCCTGCCACCATGCCCAGCTAATTTTTGTATTTTTAGTAGCGACCGGGTTTCACCATGTTGGCCAGTCTGGTCTCAAACTCCTGACCTCAGGTGATCCACCCACCATGGCCTCCCAAAGTGCTGGGATTACAGGCATGAGCCACCACGCCCGGCCTAAATTCTTTAACTATTAATGATGATACTATATCATTCCTTCTTCACTTATTAGCTAGAATGCTTTTATAAAGAGAAGCTTCCCCCATCAACTATTAGGTTACTCTATGGTCCAATTCATACAGGAGAGGGAAGACAAACGCTTTATACTTTTAATTTTTAAATTTAAAGTTGACATATAATTGTGTATATTTATGGCATACAATGTGATGGTTTGATCCATGTATACATTTTAGAAATATTCAACCAAGCTAATTAACATATCCATCACCTATTTTCTGTGGTTGAGGACATTAAAAACCTATTCTTTTTGCAATTTTGAAATATACATGATTAACAACTGTGGTCACCATGCAGTACTATAGATGACTAAAACTTACTCCTCCAGTCTAACTGAAACTTTGTGCACTTTGACCAATATCTCCCTTTTCCCCATCCCTCCTCCACCCCTCAAGCCTCACCACCTTTCTACTGTTTCTATGAAATCAACTTTTTTAGATTCCACAAATACGTGATATAATACAGTATCTAACTTTCTGTGCCTGGTTTATTTCACTTAGCATAAAGCACAGGTAACAAAAGCAAAATACGCAATGAGATTGCATCAAACTAAAAAGCTTCTGCACGGTAAAGGAAACAATTACACAGCCTGAATAGGCAACCCCCGGGTTAGGAGATTTGCAAACTATACATCTGATAAAGGGATAAGGAACTCAACTCAGTAGCCAATACACCCATTAAACTACAGGCAAAGGATCTAAACAGACATTTCTCAAAAGAAGAGGTACAGGCCAGGCACAGTGGCTCATGTCTGTAATCCCATCACTTTGGGAGGTCAAGATGGGAGGTTTGAGCTCAGGAGTTTGAGGTTGCAGTGAGCTATTATGACGCCACTGCACTCCAGCCTGGGCAACAGAGCAGGACCTCATCTCAAAAAAAAAAAAAAAAAAAAAAAAAAAAATGGCAGGTAAGATGCATAAAAACTATGCTCAACATCACTAATCATCAGGGAAATGCAAAATAAAACCATGAGTTAGCATCTCACACTTGTTAGTATAGCTATCATCAAAAGGACGAATAATAACAAGTATTAGTGACGATGTAAAGAAAGGGAAGCCTTGTAACTGATGGGGGAAGTATAAATTGGTAAAGCCGTTTTGGGAACTAGTATAGAGGTTCCTCAAAACTTTATTCTTCTCTTTTAACCAGTTTTCCAAATTAATTGCTCCTTAATATATAAGTCTTCCAAAGGTGACCAATGAATGTTTTAGCATAATTATGAGCTCATAGATTTAAACATATTTGGTAAGTTGTAGTATATTTCAGTTATTATTCCTATTGATGCTCAAGTCTCCATCTTTATCTTTAGCCAGTGGGAGCCTCCTCAAGTTGCTTCCTGAGTCCTTTTGACACAAAGTAATATGTCAAAGCTTCCTTGCTTTCTGGTATGACCAGACATTCCAAAACATTTTTTAAATTTGCTGCCCCAGACCTGGAATCTGCCTTTTCACCAAGAAGCCCTGCTTCTTTAAAGCCCATTTATAAAAATCATTTTTAATTACTAAAGTACATTTTTTTTGAGACAGGGTCTCACTCTGTCGCCCAGGCTGGAGTGCAGTGGCATGATCACAGCTCACTGCAGACTCAAACTCCCAAGCTCAGGTGATCCTCCCATCTCAGCCTCCCCAGTAGCTGTGACTACAGGCGTGGACCACCACGCATGGCTACTTTTTGTATTTTCTGTAGAGATAGGGTCTTACTATGTTGCCCAGAATGGTCTCAAAATACTAGACTCAAGCAATCCTCCTACCTCAGCCTCCCAAAGTGCTGGTTACAGGTGTGAGCCACTGTACACAGCCTAAAGTACATTTTCAACACAAAACTGGAAACTGCCATACCATGTGCTATCCAGCAAACACTGCAACAAAGATATTCCTCAACTTAGGATGGGGTTATGTCCCAATACACCCATCATAAGTTGAAAATACCTTAAGTCGAAATGCATTTAAAACACTGAACATCCTAGCTTAGCCTAAATTTTTTTTTTTTTTTTTTTTTTTTGAGACAGGGTCTCACTTTGTCACCCACGCTGGAGTACAGTGGTGCAATCTCGGCTCACTGCAACCTCCAGCTCCCAGGCCCAAGCAATCCTCCCACCTCAGCCCTGCAAATGGCTGGGACTACAGGTGCACACCACCACACCCAGCTAAAATTTTTGTAGAGACAGGGTCTCGTTATGTTGTCCAGGCTGGTCTTCAACTCCTAAGCTCAAGCAATCTGCCCTCGGCTTCCCAAAGCACTGGGATCACAGGTGTGAGCTACCGCACCTGGCCCACCTAGCCTCATTTTAAACATGCTCAGAACACATTAGTCTACAGTTGGGTAAAATTATCTAATACAAAGCCCTTTTTTAAAACTTTAATATGAGTTTTATTTTAATTCCAACATTTATTTTAGGTTCGGGGTACACATGCAGGTTTGTTACATGGGTAAATTGTGTCAAAGCAATTTGGTATACAAATGATTTTGTCCATCAGGTAGTGAACATAGTACCCAGTGAGTAGTTTTTGTACCCTCACACTCCTCCCACACTCCATCCTCAAGTAAGCCCTGCTGTCTATTGTTCCCCTTTCTGTCCATGTGTACCCAATGCTTAGCTCCCACTTGTGAGTACGTGCAGTATTTGGTTTTCTGTTCCTGCGTTAATTCACTTAGGATAATAACCTCCAGCTGCGTCCATGCTGCTACAAAGGACATGATTTCATTTGTGATGGCTACATGGTATTCCATGGCATATATGTACCACATTTTCTTTAGCCCACCATTGATGGGCATCTAGGCTGATTCCATGTCTTTGCTATTGTGAAGTGATGAACATATGCATGCATGTGTCTTTATGGTACCTTTTTATTTTTTAATCTTAGAGACAGGGTCTCACTCTGTCACTCAGGCTAAGTACAGTGGCATGGTCATAGCTCACTGCAGCCTCAAACTCCTGGGCTCAAGTGATCCTCCTGCCTCAGCCTCCTTCCTATTTTATAATAGTGTGTTGGGCATCTCATGTAATTTACTGAATCTTGTATTGAAAGGGAAAACTAGAAAGGCTACATGGGTACTCAAAGTACAATTTCTATTGAATGTGTATCTCTTTTGCACCACTGTCAAGTTGAAAAAATATTTAAGTCAAGTCATTGTTCTCTGTAAGTCACATACTGCCTATACTGCCAGAGAAACAAAGATATAATGTGACTGGTTAACACCTATTATTTAGTTCTAGTAAAACACTACACACGTAAGCACTTCAAAAATACCAATTATTAATTTAATGACTAACCTTTTCAAAGTGATGAATTGCAAGCCAAATTTCCCCTTGTGCATTGAAAACACAGCCAAGATTACTCCAAGCTACTGCAAAGTTCGGTTGCGTCTCAATTGCTTTCAAATAACATGCCTTAGGAGGGGTTAATGAAAGAAGATGGGAGGGAAAGGAGGTAAAGGGAAAGGGGAAAATTTGTAAAGGGAAAAAAAAAAGATTGGGGGGAGGGGGGAAGAAGGTGATATCATTATTCCTTCTCTGACCAGCCAAAAGTGACCCTGCAGCATAGGCTCGCTTGCGCCAAAACTAATGCGCTGCCACAGCTGGCTGCTCCTGCGCCTGCGCCACCAGAACCCAAGTGCAAACCACCATGTTCAGTTCTGCCAACCAAAGACCAACCCTTACACTGGGACTTAACTGTGAAGTCAGGTGCTATAAGGCTCTGTGATGGAGTTTTCTTATCCAAACAACTACTGACCCTTGTCATGTTTTCAAGTGCTATCTAGAGGGCGCAACTTGAGGCCGAGTTTTCCTACCCCCACTGTTTCCCAAAGTGTGTTCTATGAGGTGTTAAGAGGTATGGCTGAAAAAAAAGGAGTTCATGATCAAATAAATTAGGAAAACGGGTTTCTTTACTGGACTTCCCTAAGCCTTTAATAGTATAACAGGGTTCCCTGAACTTAGTTGACCATGGAACTCTTCTTTCATTGGGCATTTTATTAGAATACTATGAAACACATTTTGGGAAATGCTGCTCTTCAACAACGTTCCTCACTAACATCAAAACTATGCTACTGAAGAGAAAAATGTCTTTCTGCCAAGTTGGATATCATAAAGCCAGGCCTTAAGTTACATTCTCACAATGCCCCTGTCTCCCAAGGAGGACTGAAGCTGAAACCTCACATGACAGGATTGCACCTAGGTTGAGGTCCCTGTAATGCGAGCGCAAACATCGCTTGCGCAACCTAACAGCATCGCACTGCGCAATCGCTGCGAACTGCTGCGCTACATAGAACACCCCCAGACGCAGCAAACGGCCAACCAGATCCATTAATCTACTAGACAGGCCCATAGAGAATATTCGTTTAATGAGATTAGTTGGACTCGAGGTACGTTAAAACCCAATTTTATCCAAAAAGGCTACAGAATAGGACTGAGGGAGCCAGTCAATCAGATTACTCATCTAGTCAACCGTTCACAGGGGTTCATTCGCACGCAATGCGCATTAACGCTGCGCAGCCTGTGCGCTACTGCAGGGTCACAGCGCATCATCAGAAGAGCAGAATGCTGCAATCCAAACAAAGAAGAAAAAAGGAAAAAAAAATGAACAACAAGAAGAGTTAGAAGCTTTTACTAAGTAAATTATCTCTAATAATTTTTAATATCAATTAACTTTTACTTATCTTTGACAGAATTGTGGCTATAGTATAAAACATTCTCTTACATAACTTGCTTGTAAATAAAATTATTTTAAGCTGTTTCTGAAGCCACAAGACAGAAGATTCAGGCATGGAGGCAAATTGTTTTGCTGTGGCAGTTACAAACCCGTTACCATATTTCTCATCATGTGACTTTTCGGTGCGTTCCTTGCTGGAAGAGGAGGAGGAGGTTGTGTGTCTGCCCTAGATCCAGGCCTCGAGCTCCCTTCAGCGAGGCACCTTACGCATGGAATAGGAGGTTTCACCCACCTGAAACCTTCTAAATACAATATCAATGGTGAAAACCAAAAACAAGAGAGAAAATAAAAACAAGATCATTAGTAAAAGTTCAACAAAGCAATTGAAATTCTTTGGATGTCTATTACATATGGGAATGAGGACAGTCTCAAGTCTGTAACATGGGAAACATGCAGAAGGGAGAGGGTTAATCAGGGCTATTGCATACAGCAGGGATTTTTGCTGGAAGAAAGGCTCTTCATTTTCTACAAAGACAACTTAATTTTGCTTCCATCTACTAGGAATATGCTGGCTTGAATTTTCAAATGCACTGATTACAAAAGAAATACATTGCATTTCACTCAAGAGTATTTTCTTGTTTACTAAGTTCTCACAAAAAAACAGAATAACATTTTTCAAACTAGGTGTCTCCAGAGCTCTGAAATAAAGAAGTCAGCAACCTAAGGCAGGCGCAATGTCTCAGCCTAAACCGATCTCTAAAGCTGCAGTGAAGTGCAATTCATGTTAGCTGTCCGCTTGGTGGGGTGACAATTAATAGGAACTTATCAAATATTTGTTCTATAAATTACCAATTAGATTTATCGGCTAAGATTGAAATCAATTACAATTCATTAGCTGGCAACCTACATAAGGTTAATCCAAACTGTCAGCAGAATTTATGAGCTGTGCACTTAAAACTGTGCCTTTTAACATTAGATGGTGCTGAAAAGCCTTCTCCCTCCCTGGATGAAGCAGTCAAACAGACAGCTACGCTGCGCATACACTCCACGCATTAGCATGCGCGTGGGGCTCAGAGCAACAGGTGGGAGTTTCAGAAGCATTCTGGTTTCTCCCCACTCCTCACCCCTGCAGCGCGGTTGCGTAAGGTGGCTTGTAACAAGACAACTGCATTATAAATTTAATTTTAAATTATACCAAAAGCTTTAATTAACCCAACCTGGTGTTCAAATTCATTATTTGGAAACACAGAATGCTAAAAGCCACCTTTCCACTTGGGCAAGTTTTCTTTCGATCAGTCCATTTCCCAAACAAACCAGCTTTGTCCTTCTGAGCTTTTTTTTAAGGGGTTGGGGTGGGGAGGAATAAAAGAAGGAAATGAGGAAGAAAAGAAGGTAGACAACTAGGATTGGAAAAGAGGAAAAAGGAACTTGGGAAGGGAGTGGGGACAAGAAGGGACAGGATGTTCCAATTACTAATTTGCAATCATTTTAACAGCCTTTCTTCCACTGTAAAGGGTGAGGAAGATGAAGGGAGGAAGGTTAAATAAGAATTTTAAATGCCAGTATTACAGGGTAACATTTGGATGAAATTCTTCTCCACTTACAAGCCACAAAGGACTTAGAAGAGCAGCATTTTCAATGGCACCTGCATCATATAGGAGTCTTGAGCCAAATCACAGGCGCTCTGCTTGTCACCAGCAGGCAAGCCTCAGATTTGAAGGAATGTTATTTATTCCCACATAAGATCATGACGGAGCCCAGTGTTATAAAGATGGTCTAGCTCAGCAGAAAGGCTCCAAAATGTTCAGGTTCTTGCTTTACCCCCAGATTTAGAACAGATATGCCAAAGCCTGGCCTTGCTCTATTCTGAGGCGATTCATGCCGTCAGTTTTCCTCAGTTTCAAAGGACTGTTTTGTGAAGATAGCTCAATGAAGAGTTGAAGACTTGGCAAAAAGTACAAGTTTTCATAACACTGATGTTTAAATGTGTTCTATCAAACACCTACCTTGGCTTCTTCCAAGCGACCCAGGGCTTTGAGCAGGTTCCCCAGGTCACTGCGAACACAGTACAAATCCTAGAAACCCAGAGACACTGTCATTAATTATACTCTGCTTTGTCAATTAAAAATATCTTGAAATCACTTTTAAGCATCTAGCTCCCTGTCATTTCATTCTATCAACTAAAGATACTGCCTGACAAACTTCAGTGCAGGACCACAACCCCTCATCCACAATTCCAAATCCCAAAAAGTTCCAAAACCTCATTTGAGGGTTAAACCTGACTTGAGGTGACATGAAACTATTTACAGAATTTAGTTATCTCACTTAGTATGAATACTCCTATCTTTTGCTGCAGAAATATAAATGTGTTTTACTAAATAAAAGGTGCTGCTCCAGACCTTTCTGGGTGTTTTATATATGGTATTATCTTTCTAACATCCTAAAAATTCTGAATGTTGAAATGCATTTGGCCCCATTAGCTTCAGGTAAAAGACTATGGGACCTTACTAGAACTTCTTTCTCTCCTCCCCAAATGTCAGTCACGTTAAAAAAATATATATATATATATCAGGCCGGGCGCGGTAGCTCATGCCTGTAATCCCAGCACTTTGGGAGGGCGAGGTGGGAGGATCACCTGAGGTCAGGAGTTCGAGACCAACCTGGCCAACATGGTGAAACCCCATCTCTACTAAAAATATAAAATTAGCCGGGTATGGCAGCGTGTGCCTGTAATGCCAGCTATTTGGGAGGCTTAAGCAGGAGAATCGGTTGAACCCAGGAGGCAGAGACTGCAGTTAGCCGAGATCGCGCCACTGCACTCCAGCCTGGGCGACAGAGACTCTTGTCTCAAAAAAAAAAAAAAAGAAAAGAAATACATATATACACACACCTCTCAAATATTTGTCCAACTATGTTATTCAAGGTTATGATGAATCACTCCTGTGTCAAGGACCGAAAATTTTCCAGAGTGGAAAAAAACATATTTAGCAAATGACTACCTATGAGCAAACCTCCCCTTAGGCTGTCAGGCATATTTAGAAACCCTGACTTCATTTCACTATCGGACAGAAGAATTATCCAACCAAAGCCTCAATCCTGGCACCTGCCACTAGATTACTCATTAGTATTAAGTGCCATTAGAGTTGAGTGGGTGAATAATGAAAAGCAGTTGACTCTGCTTTTTATTAGCAGCTCAATTGTGCTGCTAGTCATCTGACTCACCAGTCCGTTCATCTAGATGAGACACTCATCACAACAGTGAGCTTAAATTTTTATTTGCCCTATTTTGCCATTGTCAGTCACATCTACCAGTCGACAGGCAGAAACAATGACAATAGGAAGTATGCTTATGATTCCAAACTGTTCCATGGGTGAAAGAGACTTAAGTCCTAGAAAGTGAAATTCTGGCCGGGCGCGGTGGCTCAAGCCTGTAATCCCAGCACTTTGGGAGGCCGAGACGGGCGG
>NW_016802842.1:4547-16170 GCF_001698545.2 Rhinopithecus bieti | reverse complement strand
AAAAAAAAAAAAAAAAAAAAAAAAGAAAGAAAGTGAAATTCTGTCAACTGTGCCGAAAAATCATCATATATATGATTTGCTCTGGAACTATATTATGGTTTCCAAAATCAGTTGATTAATTCTACTGATAAACAGCTTTTGTGGTTGTATAGTATCATCCATCAGGTGAACCAAAAAGTCTGCCAACAAAGGACAGGCTGCCACACAACAATCTTACAGTCAGCCATACTGGGTCAGTTCCATGATCTTCCTGACTCAGTACTGTCCCTCAAGCAATGACTGATGTTCTAGAGAGTTAGGTTGTCTCCCATCACTTCGAGCACAAAAGGCTAATACTAATCCTCAAAACATCAAAGGTACCATTAATCTTATTTGACTTCTCCTCTAATTAGTCTGAGCACTTTTTAACACTATACTCTCAGAAGTAATGAATTATATAATCTTGCTATCTACTTTGTATGGCTATGTTTTTTCTAAACTTAAAGGGTTACCCCTGTTTTGGCAGACCATGACTGTATAATCCAATCCATTCATACAAGCTCCTTCTACTACTTGATAATTGTGGTTATATACGTTTGGACTTTTACCAATTCCTATGCCTTTTCTAAGCCATAATAATCAGAAGTCTTGCAATAATTCTCCAACAATGACTGTAATGGCCATACATAGTAGCCAACCAATGCATAATTTTATTACCCTCTAGTTTCTATGAACTGTTGGATGGATGCCACTTAAGTCCTGACAGTGTATCTGTCTATCTATATTTTGTTGTTATCATATAGATCCATTACAGTATACTAAATCAAGTTAACATAATGCTCATAGTTAAAAATAGATTATCTTCAAGATTACTATAAGATAATCAATAAGACAGTTTTAGAAAAAGCTAAAACGTCATATTAATTGTAACGGTGAAATCCAATTCTCCTGTCTGGGGATCCAAACCTATGTGCATGAACAGCTAATTTCTAGAAAACGCAAGGGCACCACCATTCTCCCAACAGTTCAAAACCTAAGATATCACTTCTGCTTCATCTATCAAATCAAAACGTTTTTGACAATTATATTTCTCAAAACTAGCCCATTCTATCCAATCCAGGTTAATTCATTTCATGCAAACTGTTATTCAATTCAATAACATGCCTGGAACTGTAGGGAAAAGATATAGAATCCTTATCATCAAGGGACTTAAAATCTATGTGAAAAGACAAGGCACACACTAAATGCCCACTCAGTAGTAAAGAATTTTAAGAGAATTAGATGATGAGCTCATAAGAAAAGTTTAAGCTGGGCCTTGAAGGATGAGAAGGGTTTTAATAGACAAAGGAGGAGGGCACTGTAAACAAGGGAAAATCGTGAGAATAAAAGGAGATGGAAATGAGTAAGAGTGTCCTGTAGAACTATTCCTCCTAAGATTGCATCAGTTTCCTGCCTTTCCCCTACAGCCTCCCACCCCACCAGCCACAACATCTAGACACATACATACATACATATGAAGTAAAATCAGGTCGATAAAAACCTACAGTAATTCTCAATTGCCTCTCAAATTAAATTCAAACTCCTCAGCCTCTCTATTCTTTCTAAATCTTCCAATTGACTCTCCTCTACTACATTCACTTCTTGTTACTACTTGACTACCACTTCAGCCAAGGAAGTCTACTTGCTATTTACCTTCCTACAGAATGCTTAGGTTATAAGCACCCACTCGAGGAAATCTTCTGATTAATACTCTCCAACAATTATCATCCGAGGAGCTTACACCATTTTTTCCTTTATGGGTCAGGTCCTGTCTTATATTATAACCCGCCAACTTCAACCACAACACATCTCCCCAATTCCTAACAAAGCATCGCATACACAATGAGCACTCACGTATTTAAATATGACATTTGCACAGCAACCTTAACAAAAAGCAGAACAAAAAGAATCGAAATGTATGGTTTTCTACAGTGCAGCTGTATAAGTGAGGCTCAGCAGTAATAAATAACATGACAGGAACACACATGATGGCCAGGATGCCAGCAGCTCTCCGTTCTGTGCATCCACAATCAAAGCACAAGCAACAAATTCAACAACCTATAGATTCAGAAACTGACCTGTTTAAAACAACTCGGGATTATAGCCGTTACACAAAGGACAATTTTATACATAATTTGTAAAAGGAATTGCCAGGTATAGGCAACTCTAGTTGAGTCATCATGTAAAAGAACATGTGCTGCCACTGCAAGATGCTATCTGCAATAAGATCTTCAAATACAACAGACTGGCCGGGCACAGTGGATCACGCTTGTAATCCCAACACTTTGGGAGGCTGAAGCTGGCGGATCACCTGAGGTTAGGAGTTCAAGACAAGCCTGGCCACCATGGTGAAACCCTGTCTCTACTAAAAATACAAAAAATTAGCCAGGCGTGGTGGTGGGGCCCTGTGATCCCAGCTACTTTGGAGGCTGAGGCAGAAGAATCGTTTGAACCCAGGAGGCAGAGGTTGCAGTGAGCCGAGATCGCACCACCGCACTCCAGCCTGGGTGACAAGGGCAAAACTCCG
This sequence comes from Rhinopithecus bieti, assembly GCF_001698545.2. Lineage (NCBI taxonomy): Eukaryota > Metazoa > Chordata > Mammalia > Primates > Cercopithecidae > Rhinopithecus > Rhinopithecus bieti. Next base: position 13,625 of record NW_016802842.1, on the reverse strand, counting down.
TCTCCAAAAAAAAAACACGACAGACTAAAATCTTACCAAAATTATGAAAACACCCAACATTATAGAAGATAATTCAGAATGAAAAAAATGAGATAGCTGTGTCAAAGATAATTTCTCTAATCAAGTCACAGAGAACTTCTAAATTGACGTATCTATTAACTTAAAAAGTTAAACACTGTTGAAAAGTCACCAAGGTTACCAAACATACTACCCTAACATTCTACTCTTTCACTGCTGCAAAACCAAAATAACCTGAGTTTCTTTAACCATTTTTCATAGAATGCCAACTACATCTATGATTCAGGCCCACAATGTACTAATAATGCATTTAAGCACTGTCAACAAGAACATAAGGAACAGACGCAAGATTCTACCAGTACTGAATTGACAACAGGCATCTGACAGTAAGTTTAAATCTAGTTAAGACTTTAGATATCCTGAAATAAATTAAAATATGATCACTATGGCACATTTAGTTGAAATCAAGGGAATTTGCACAATCCCATTTTCATTCTTATTGGTAAAAACAGTAATAAATAAATAAAGCAGCACCTTCCACTAGAAGGAAACATAGAACCAGATGAGAACACATGGCCATTCAATGCATTCAAGAGGTAATCCCATGATTTATTTTAGTACTATCTCACTTCCTTGGTAGGGTACAACAATAAGCTTCCTGCTAACAGCAGGTTAGATATTAAATAGCATGGTTCCATCTCTCACTTTAGTTTTCCTTCTCAACATACTCCTACTGCTTGGTACACTATCAGTAGCAATGACTGCTCTGCTACACACATAGGCAATTGGAAATCTGAGCCAAGGGCATCAGAGTTAAAGATGGCAAGAATCACAGCTGTGTAAGAGAGTACACTATCAACAAGAGTAGAATCAACCTGATTAATAAAGGGAAAGAACTTACTGTGACAACTGGGTACAGAGGTGAGCCCTGATCCCTGGGAAAAATGGGGTCCAAGGCCCAGTGGCAGCACATACTTTTTGTGGGTAAACTCCCTAAAACTTTCTGTGGGTAACTAGCTAGATTAGTATTGCAATAAAACTTACAAAAAGTCACTCAAATGTACATATATACATACTGAGTGTCTCTGAAAAGACAGACGAGAAATTAGTTTCATTTGCTACCTCCAAGAGTGCTAACTGGAGGTATTCACTGTATCCATTCAAAAACCAATAAATTTAGAAGCTGGGTGTGGTGGCACACACCTGTACTCCCAGCTACTCTGGAGGTGGAGGCAGGAGGATTGCTTGAGCCCAGGAGTATGAGTACAGCCTGGGCAACAAAGCAAGACTCCATCTCTTAAAAAAAAATTTTTTAAAGCAATGGATTTTTTTTAAGGACATGTTTAAACTCTCAAAATTCACTACAAAAACTGTTAATAGATGTCATCATGAAAAGTGACTTTGGATCTTTGAGCAAACTACTAAATTCAGTTTTAGTTTCCTAACCAATAAAATGGAGATTAAGGGACAGCAGGATATGATCAATGGTTTTTTGATTGTGCTAAGGGCTGCTTTGATGGGTAGGTGCCCTCTGGGCACATTATCCCACTTTTATTTCTTTTCACTTCAACATTTGCTTTGAGGATATTCAGACTCAGGTTTTAATATCTATTAATACTTCATTACTAGCTTTGTGATCCCAAGAAAGCACATAACCCTGAGTCCATGGTTTTTTTTTTAATTGATAAAAATCAGAAATAATATCATCTATTTTAAAGAATTATTGTGAGGATTAACTAAGACCAATGATTTGAAGCTGTCAGTAGAGTGACCACACAGACTTTCAGTAAATGGTAGCTAAAATAAACTTAGCCATTTCCAGGTAGGTTACAAAACTGAATGTTGACAATGCAACTTGGGAACTTTTTCTAGATTTCTGTAACCCCACTATCACTTACCTCTTAAGTTTACATCTACTCTCTCTAACTACATCATAAGTTCTGAGGGAAAGTCTTATGCTTTTGTATCTTTCAGAGATCCTAAACACAGTATGAATTTAAGGTCTGCCAGTTGAGCCTCACTTGTTCCCAGAATACATCTGCAACTTAGACAAAAAAAATTTTTAAACTAATCAAAAGCCCAGTGTAAGTAGTATCATCTAAATTCTATCACTTCTAATTACATTGAAAGAAAAGAGAATAGGATATTGAGGAAATTTCGTAGCCTAGTTTCCACATCATTCCATATAGTGGCATCTTGTTTTAAACTATTTTATATTACAAATTTTACAGATTAAGACCCATTATCCACAATTCCTTGAAAATCAATTAACTTGCAAACACTTACCAGAATTTATTCAAAGTTAATCACAGCAGAAAAAAAGTCATGCGCCCTGTACTTTATAGGTGTTATTTTAAAATTGATGTAGTTTCTTGCAATAAGAATTTTTATGCTTTTTAATATAACTTGCAAAATAAAACAAATATTTTAACATAACGCAGACCAGCTAAAAGCAATTTCACCATTTTAAGTACATAAGCATTTCTAAACTTTTGACTTTATTCCATGTGAAAACCAACTTTAGTGTCTGAAATATCACACTATGTTTCTTTCTGGGTTTCTAGGAAGGGAAAATAACCACTAAAATTTTACTCACAGGATTGTACTGAAGAGCAGAGACGTAAGCTTGTACTGCCCCTTCCATGTCACCCGCTGCTACCAAGGCGGCTGCCAGGTTAATATAACCATCGATGAAATCAGGTTTGAGACGCAATGCATGTCGATAATGCTCAATTGCCTCCTGCAACTGCCCTCTTTCCTTGTACACATTCCCCAAATTCGAATAAGCTTCTGCCAGAAGGGGGTTCTGTTTAATTGCCAGAGTGCTAAAGTGAGCAGATCTGGAAAAGGTGAGAAGTGTTAATGCATGGGTATTCACATTACAGAAGAGAAGGTATGGCCCATATGCAACTCAAACAGTTTGAGACCTGCGCTATTGCTCATTATATAATACCTTATCTTTTAACTAGTGCATAGCCAGAAAAATTTGGAAAATCAAAGATTTTCAAAAGTGAAGGTATTCTACATTTCAAAATGAAAAGCTTTTTCTTATTAAACAAAATTACTGGCTGGGTGCAGTGGCTCACGCCTGTAATCCCAGCACTTTGGGAGGATCACCTGAGGTCAGGAGTTCGAGACCAGCCTGGCCAACATGGTGAAACCCTGTCTCTACTAAAAATACAAAAATTAGCCAGGCATGATGGCGGGCGCCTGTAGTCTCAGCTACTCGGGAAGCTGAGGCAGGAGAATCGCTTGAGCCTGGGAGGCAGAGGTTGCAGTGAGTTGAGATTGCTCCACTGCACTCCAGCCTGGGTGACAAGAGTGAAACTCCATCTCAAAAAAAAAAAAATTTTTTTTTTAAATTCTAACTAGGGTCTTGTTACAAAACTACCACATTGGCTGGGCTCGGTGGCTCACGTCTGTAATTCCAGCACTTTGGGAGGCCAATGCGAGCAGATCACCTGAGGTCGGGAGTTCAAGACCAGCCTGACCAACATGGAGAACCCCGTCTCTACTAAAAATACAAAAATGAGTTGGGCGTGGTGTCGCATGCCCGTAATCCTAGCTATTCGGGAGGCTGAGACAACTGAATCTCTTGAACCTGGGAGGCGGAAGTTGCAGTGAGCCGAGATGACGCCACTACACTCCAGCCTGGGCAACAAGAGCGAAATTCCATCACAAAAATAAAAAAACACACACACACACATTAGAAATCACAATCATTAAGATGAAAAATCTCGTTTTCCATTTGTTAAGATTTAATGATGCATGTCTTTAAGTGTCTAAATATGCCAGAATGACAATTATTAAAAGGACAGGAACACAAATTCTTCCCTTTTGATTAATTCAACTGATTAACTAAAAGCAACACACCATAACAACTTAACGAAACTTCAGGTATGCATCTCCTGCCACAGCATACATAAACACCATTTCTGAGCATTTCAGTCCCTCAAACTGACAGGTCTCATGAAAGGGAGACTGGATGCTCAGATATACATTGATAATAATTTATTACCTGAACAGAGTCTAGAAAGCAGCAGACCCAGGTAGAAAAATCTAGAAAAGGTCCCTAGTCATACTGATAATATAACCACCACCACAAAAGGAAGGAGAAAAACTGGCAGCTGGGCATGTCACAAGTGGGCAAGAGAGAGCAGATGTGCGTTGGCGGCTCAGCTGAAACCCGGTACTGGAAAAATTTCAAGTTCAAATATTTAAGTATCATTTTTCAAGCTCAGCACCCAGAGGCAGCAATCACGAGCAGGTACCCCCACATCTCCTACCTGTCCAGCCTTCGACACTGGAAGTGTATAGATGAAAGTAATAAAAGCACACCAGTATTGTCTGGCTCTTGTCTCCAGAGCTGCATGCAGTGTCTTTCAGCTGCCTCAAAATCTCCTGCCTGATATTCTCGATGTGCCAACTCAGCTAACCCTTGGAAGGAAAGCATACGTTTCGTTGGTTCTGGAGAATCATCAAAACATTTGAGGGAAGGAGGGGGGAAAACAAAAGTTAGAAATGTAAACAAAAAAATGTAAAATATGGTATATTTAACTTAAAATGGAAATGCTTGAAACTATGTAAAGCACTAGAGTGTTCTGCACGTTATTTATATCTCCAAGTTAACATCAAGTGCAGAATTGACATTTTTAGAATTCACCCATTAATACTTTCCCAAACTAGAAAGGAATATTTACTTCCATATGAGATTACATTTTATGACCAAAAATACTTTGTACTTTTAAATTATAAATCATAGGTAGCATCTAAGGATTCACCGAACATTATTCCTTATATCTTAGTTTACATACAGAAACAAAATATTAAACGTGTGATTTGCAAGGTCACAAAGACTTAGTAATACCAGAATAACATATTGGAAAACTTAACATTTTGTGCCATATTTCAGGTTGGATTTGTGGAAGTGGAGTACTGGTAACAATCTACCAGTCTTAACCTCAGTGAGGACACCAGATGTGTTAACTCTTTAAATTCTATCAATGTGTTTGTGTATTTCACAATTTAATTATTTAAAAGGACAAGTAGAAACGAGCCTAAGGAAAAAACCAAAAAGTCAAAGTGCTATTTTTAAAACAGCTGATAAACAAGATGTTTGTCATTTGTCAACAACCAAAATAGTTAAAGGGGTCATCAAACACTTTAAATAAAGACCCAAGATTTTACTGCTCCTCTACCATCCCAAACTCACAAGGAGACTAAATTGGCTAAATCCCACCCACGTTGGTTTAGCACTAACATTTTCCAAAGAGCTCTGGTATTGACTAAAGGATTAAGACAGTGCAAACAAGCCTATATAAACCAGGCAGTTATCTGCAACTGCAATGGTCAAAACGTTGGGGAGGAGGGGGGATGGACGCTAAAATATATTTGATAAAGCACAACATAATGAATAAATAAAAGCACTTTGCTGCAACTGACTTAATCCAGATACATCAAGATCTTTAAAGGATATAGCTAAAGCCCATAGAGGGGAAAAAAACTGCTTGTCACAACTGTAAATACTTAAAACTGGGAATTCGACCGTAGCACTTCACTAGCTGGTTGAAATGGGAAACTATGGACAAATTTTTTAATTCTACCAAGGTTAAGGTGACGAGTTCAATCTTGAGCCCAGCTCCCCAATCATTAGAGCTGTTGAGTGTTCTGGATACTGAGGAAAGCAAAGTAAATTTCCTGACAGAATGCACAGCTGACCACCAACACAAAGAGCACTGAGACTGGCATCCACATCTGGGAGAGGTTATCTCTCTAACAGAAACTAAAATTACATTTTAGCTAAGTTTCTAGAACTTCCTAACTCCTTGTTTTCACACATTGTCACTTTTCAATGCCGCTTATCTATTTTAACACTTGAAACGACAGCTTCCTCAAATAAAGTAACACATTAAAAAGGGCAAGCTAGTACAGAATCTTAAACCTTTGAAAATCACGGTGGAGAAGTGGGGAGAGGGACACGGACTAATTATTAATCCCACTCCCTACAATTACGGATAAGATGCTATGGACGATTCACCTACTACTTACAGCACAACTTCCAGAAACAGGAACTAAAACCCTCCACACATCTCAACTGAGAAACAACCAAAAAATAACCTCGCGGGAAACCTCAGAAGCGCAGCCCAATTCCCCACCCCCTTCCGCCCAAATCGACTCAATATGGAAAGGCAGCTGAAGGACACTCCTATAATTTGGTTGTTTTCGTATTTTTAGTACCAAATGCTCGCGACTGAATTGTCTAAAAGGGCAACCGCCTTGTACTTGTGCAGCTACACTCCAGTTGCTTTACAAACTCTTCAAGCAGGGATGGAAACTTAAAAAAATATTACACCCTGTGAATAAAGAGATGCTGGGCTAAAGAATGGGGATGGCAGACCCAGAGGCGGCGGCGGAGGAATACATCGAGAAAGTAACACAAAGCGAGAATTGGGCGGGCAGGGTGGTCAACGCCAAAGCAGCAGCATCGGGGTGGTTTCTCCCCCAAGGATAGGAAGTGAACAGTAGGGCTGGCAACCTCGCGAAGGGAAGGGTGTGGTTCCCTCCGGGCTGAGGGCTGCGGTGGAATTGAGCGGTGGCAAAGGAAACCCCTGGAAATTTCCAATCTAAACTGGGACCGCTCAACCGAAAGAACACCAGAAAGGCACTGCCTAGCGGGGTGCTGCTCAACGTCCCCTCTTCTCGAGGTGACTTGTGGCACCATCGACGAGCTTTTGCTCGTCCTCGGGTGATGCAAAGTGAGGATATGATTACATCGGAACGGCACCCCCGCCCTAGATTGGCAGAGAAGGACCAAATCTGGCTAAGGGGAAAAGGCTGGAGGGGGAGACGGAGGGGAAAAAGGAGAGGCGAAGAGCTGGAATTAGGGGAGAAAACCGCTGCAAAGGAGTGAAAGGGCAGGGATTCCAATGCAGTCCATTCCACGACATTCTAAGCGCGCACGTGTGATAGAAGCGCCCAAAGAGAGTGGAAAGCTACAACATTTACGAAATAAAAACAAAGCAAGAAAGGGAGCAAAAAGCAAGCAAGGGAGGAGGAGGAAATGTTCGGGAAGCGGACGACAGCGGAAAACCCGATCTACTACGAAAAGCTCAGCAATGTCACTGATGTAATGGGGATGGTTCGAGGTAAGGGAGGGAAGGAGTGATACAAGGTAGAGGACGGCGCGAGACCCCAAGGGGGCATCTGCCAAGGTAGAACGGGACACCGGTACCTGTGCTGTCGGCCACGTTGCCCACGGAAGACGCCATCAGGAGCTTCTCGAGGGAGAGCAAAAAAAGGTAATTGGTCCTGCTGCCGCCACTACCGGCAAGAACGTATTTGGAGGTAGTAGTACAAGGGCAGCAGCCGTAGCAGTGCTCTGGAGGGCTTCAGCGGCGGCAGCAGTTACAGGCTTCGAACCCTGGGAACTCTAGTTGGCCATCTACCTAGTACGGTCTTGAAATGGCGGCGACGGCTCCTCGGCCGAAACAACACGGGCCGGAACTACTTTCTGTTACAATCAAGTGCCCGCGCGGAGGTAGCCGGTAACCAGCGCCGCCAACAAAATGACTTCAAGCTGCAAAGTCGAGATTCCATGTAGCCCTCCGCGCAGCGCCCATTGCGACAAACACCACGGTGGAGACGGCGCATGCGAGCAGCCCTGTCAACCTGACTCGCGGTTAGGGCACTCTCGGGGCGGAAGCGGCCAAGTTTCTTAAGAGTGTAGCGGAAGGGTAAAAACAAACAAACACACACACGGGAAGAATACATTTTTGCCACGGCGATAAAGAAGAGTCTGTTTGTTACTTAGCAGGTGGTGTCGTTTTAAACATAAACGCCAAAGGCGTCTAAAAAAGTTTGTCAACTTTATTCGTACAAAAACGGATGGTTACGACTCTCACGATCAATTCCGATCCAGTCAATTCAGAAGATTGCCTCGCAAAGACAGCTGCTCCAAACGAGGAGCGAGAGGGTTCCGATTGGAGCCGTCTTCATTGTGACTCGGCCATCGATTTCAGCACTTCGATGAAAAAGACTGAAACTTTCACAGGGCCAGTTGAATGGAGACACCTCCAATGTTGACCGTATAGCCTGAAATTTCAAAATCGTTTTGGTATTCAGAAGACTCCTCCCCACAGTGATAGGGCAAATGCTTAATAACTCAGGGACATGCCGGGCGTTTGCACTCCGAAGGCAGCCATAAAAATGTTAAAGGTGAATCATGTTCGTCAAAATTCATGACTCTCCTCCGAGTTGTGACTTCATTTCAACCAACTAGCTCTGCGGATTGTCACAATCGGCGATTCCACTGAGCTCAAAGCAGATCAGCAATGATAAATGAATTCACTTGCCATCTGCCTAAACCACACGTCTAGATTTAGTCATGAATTGCCTCCACTTCCTTGAACAAATGGGTTCTTATGATCCTCCTGCAGTTTCAAGTCTACTGTTAAGACATTTTGTCACATTGGCATTTATACCTCACGTCTTGTTCTAGAAACGATTTAAGGTAACTTGCCACATCAGCAGGAAATTATTACAAGCCACTAGAGGCTACAAGTTGGATCTCTAAGAGCCTTTTTATTTCAAAACGTCCTTGATCTAAGAAAGCAGGTCAATGAATTTCTTCAAAAAGTTTTTGTTAGGGGGGAGGGATAGCATTAGGAGATATACCTAATGTAAATGAAGAGGTAATGGGTGCAGCACACCAACATGGCACATGTATACATATGTAACAACATATGTAACAAACCTGCACGTTGTGCACATGTACCCTAGAACTTAAAGTATAATAAAAAAGAAAAAAAAAGTTTTTGCTACCTAGCCCCTTCACTACATTTTTTGATAAACTAAATCCTCAAATTCTGCTTAAATTTCTTCAAAACAATCAACAAACAATTAATTATGGAAATAAGCACAGAGAAAATTCATAATGCTAATTTCTTCCATCCCATAATCAAGAGTCACATCATGCAGTGAAAAAGACAAAGATCACTACACAAACTCCCCTGAAAATTGGGCACCAAACTCTTGTAATTTGATTTAATTGGTAAAACCTCC
>NW_016802842.1:0-2171 GCF_001698545.2 Rhinopithecus bieti | reverse complement strand
AGACTCTGTCTCAAAAAAAAAAAAAAAAAGCACCAATCAATCAGCGTTCTGTGTCTAGCTAAAGGATTGTAAATGCACCAATCAGCACTCTGTAAAAATGCACCAATCAGCGCTCTGTGTCTAGCTAAAGGATTGTAAATGCACCAGCACCCTATAAAAACACACCAATCAGTGCTCTGTAAAATGGACCAATCAGCAGGACGTGGGCGGGGACAAACAAGGGAATAAATACTGGCCACCCCCAGCCAGCAGCAGCAACCTGCTTGGGTCCCCTTTCACGCTGTGGAAGCTTTGTTCTTTTGCTCTATCACAATAAATCTTGCTGCTCCATGCCACCTTTAAGAGCTGTAACACCGTGAAGGTCTGTGGCTTCATTCTTGAAGTCAGCAAGACTAAGAACCCACTGTAAGGAACCAACTCCGAACACAGAAGTTTCTGGGAATTCTATCCCCAAAGCTGAGAATCGGGTAGAGCAGGACCTGGTCGTTGCCCTGGAGATTTTTGTGGATCCATCGCCGAATGGCTTGTTAATTGGCACCTGTAGGAGTTACAATGCAGAGCCCAAGAACAAGTCATGAAGACATTCCTGAAGACACTTTCATCATTACTACCTCCAATACAGAACAATCAAATCTAAAGGAACTTCTGTGGACTCACAGGTGCAGTTGTCCATGTGTCTGAAAGTATCCACTGTCATTTGAATTCTGATCCAACTCTCCTCCTGGGATGGCAAGAGTTGATGATTCTGTCCAAAGTAGTGACACTATGGTTGTGACAAGCCTTACAGAGGAGCTGAAAAAACTTGCAAAATAAGGATGGTGCTGGGGGCAATCACACGCTGACAGGCAGAAGAGAAGTGAGCAAATGTGCTAGATGGTTTTTTTCTTGTCCCAGATAGCCCTAATGAGCGTTATCTTTCAAGCTCAAGCTTTTGCTCCCATAGTAAACACTTCACACTAGAATTGAACACTCAAATGGCAGGTTTTGCTTTTATGAACAACCAGATGTGAAAGGACAATTAGTTGATCTAATTGAACATTCAAACAGGGACTCTGAAAATAGAGTTTTTTCTTATTCAAGGTCTCGGTTGCCTGGATCTGCAATTTACCCCCTAAGACTGATCAATCCAATATTACAATTCATACAGGTTTGTTCTTTGCAGCACCCATGTCATTTGTTTTATGTCAGCCTACCAGAATAGACTTATTTCAAAAACTGTCTTTGCCAAACAAAATGAAGTCTTATTGACAGGAGAAACATTGCTAAAAGATTATGAAAACCCTGCATCTTGCACTTTGGAATCAAGAAAAAGAGACTGAAATACAGTTTTACAAACTTTCGTTGCTATCAATTTTGATGCCATAACTGTTTCAGTTTTATGTGTAAAAGAGTAATCAATTTGTTGAGAGGTGGAAAAGTGTTGGCAAGGTGTCTTGAGTTTATTTTGGTCCTTTAAAAAGTAAAGTCTTGAGTTTTTAGAACTGTGAATTATCTTTATCAATTTCCAAATAATTACAATAGGAATTCTCAGATTCTCCTTAATCTGCCACAACTCCTCCTCCACTGCTACCGCCACTCCTTTGCTGCTATCCACTATTATTTTTATGTATTGAAAGCACACTTCATATGTATTCAATCTCAAGTAAAGTTGAATGAAATTTTCTTTTTTTTTTTTTTTTTTTTTTTTTTTGAGACGGACTTTGGCTCTTGTTGCCCAGGCTGGAGTGGAGTGCAGTGGCACGATCTCACCTCACTGCAACCTCCACCTCCTGGGTTCAAACAATTCTCCTGCCTCAGCGTCCTGAGTAGCTGAGATTACAGACATGTGCCACCATGCCTAGCTAATTTTTGTATTTTTAGTAGGGATGGGGTTTCACTATGTTGGCCAAGCTGGTCTCGAACTCCTAACCTCAGGTGAGGTTGCCTCACCTGCCTGCCTCAGCCTCCCAAAGTGCTGGGATTACAGGTGTGAGCCACCTCGCCTGGCCTGAATGAAATTTTTCGAATGAAAATTGTTGTCTTTATTTTTGAGACATAGTCTCACCCCGTCACCCAGGCTAGAGTGCAGTAGCACGATCCCAGGACATGATGGTGTTTGGTAGGAGGATCGCAGTGGGAGGATCCTGGGCTCAAGCGATCCTCCCACCACGAGCCAACACACCCAGCTAATT
>NW_016802841.1:4150-6894 GCF_001698545.2 Rhinopithecus bieti | reverse complement strand
CAGCTCCTCCTTGTACCTCTGGTAGAATTTGACTGTGAATCCGTTTGGTCCTGGACTTCTGTTGGTTGATAGGCTGTTAACTATTGCCTCAGTTTCAGGGCCTGTTATTGGTCCATTCAGGGATTCAACTTCTTCCTGGTTTATTCTTGGGAGGGTGTATGTGTCCAGGAATTTATCCATTTCTTCTAGATTTTCTAGTTTATTTGTGTAGTGTTGTGTATAATTTTCTCTGATGGTAGTTTGTATTTCTGTGGGATCAGTGGTGATAATCCCTTTATTATTTTATTGTGTCTATTTGATTCTTCTGTCTTTTCTTCTTTATTAGTCTTGCTAGTGGTCTATCAGTTTTGTTGATCTTTTCAAAAAACCAGCTCCTGGATTCACTGATTTTTTTTGGAGGGTTTTTTGTGTCTCTATCTTCTTCAGTTGTACTCTGATCTTAGTTATTTCTTTCCTTCTGCTAGCTTTTGAATGTGTTTGCCTTTGTTTCTCTAGTTCTTTTAATTGAGATGTTAGGGTTTCAATTTTACATCTTTCCTGTTTTCTCTTGTGGGCATTTAGTGCTATAAATTTCCCTCTACACACTGCTTTATATGTGTCCCAGAGATTCTGGTATGATGTTTATTTGTTCTCACTGGTTTCAAAGAACATCTTTATTTCTGTCTTCATTTTGGTATGTACCCAGTAGTCATAAAGGAGCAGGTTGTTTAGTTTCCATGTAGTTGAGTGTTTTGAGTGAGTTTCTGAATTCTGAGTTCTAATTTCATTGCACTATGGTCCGAGAGACAGTTGGTTATAATTTCTGTTCTTTTACATATGCTGAGGACTGCTTTACTTCCAACTGTTTGGTCAATTTTGGAATAAGTGTGATGTGGTGCTGAGAAGAATGTATATTCTGATGATTTGGGGTGAAGAGTTCTATAGATGTCTATTAGGTCAGCTTAGTGCAGAGCTGAGTTCAATTCCTGGATATCCTTGTTAACTTTCTGTCTCGTTGATCTTTCTAATGTTGACAGTGGGGAGTTAAAGTCTCCCATTATTATTGTGTGAGAGTCTAAGTCTCTTTGTAGGTCTCTAAGGACTTGCTTTATGAATCTGGGTGATCCTGTATTGGGTGCATATATATTCAGGATAGTTAGCTCTTCTTGTTGAGTTGATCCCTTTACCATTATGTAATGGCCTTCTTTTTCCAAGGTAATTTATAGATTCAGTGCCATCCCCATCAAGCTACCAATGACTTTCTTTACAGAACTGGAAAAAAAAAAAAACTACTTTAAAGTTCATATGGAACCAAAAAAGAGCCCACATTGCCGAGACAATCTTAAGTCAAAAGAACAAAGCTGGAGGCATCACGCTACCTGACTACAAACTCTACTACAAGGCTACAGTAACGAAAACAGTGTGGTACTGTTACCAAAACAGAGATATAGACCAAAGGAACAGAACACAGCCCTCAGAAACAATACCACACATCTACAACCATCTGATCTTTGACAAACCCAACAAAAACAAGAAATGGGGAAAGGATTCTCTATTTAACAAATGGTGCTGGGAAAACTGGCTATCAATATGTAGAAAGCTGAAACTAGATCCCTTCCTTACGTCTTAAAGAAAAAAACAATTCAAGATACATTAAAGACTTAAATGTTAGACCTAAAACCATAAAAACCCTAGAAGAAAACCTAGGCAATACCATTCAGGACATAGGTATGGGCAAGGATTTCATGTCTAAAACATCAAAAGCAATGGCAACAAAATCCAAAACTGACAAACGGGATCTAATTAAACTTAAAAGCTTCTGCACAGCAGAAGAAACTACCATCAGAGTGAACAGGCAACCTACAGACTGGGAGATCATTTTTGCAGTCTACTCATCTGACAAAGGGCTAATATCTAGAATCTACAAAGAACTCAAACAAATTTACAAGAAAAAAACAAACAACCCCATCAAAAAGTGGGCAAAGCATATGGACAGACACTTCTCAAAAGAAGACATTTATGCAGCCAAGAGATCCATGAAAAAATGCTCATCATCACTGGCCACCAGAGAAATGTAAATCAAAACCACAATGAGATACCATCTCACACCAGTTAGAATGGTGATCATTAAAACGTCAGGAAGCAACAGGTGCTGGAGAGGATGTGGAGAAACAGGAACACTTTTACACTGTTGGTGGGACTGTAAACTAGTTCAACCATTGTGGAAGACAGTGTGGCCGTTCCTCGAGGATCTAGAGCTAGAAATACCATTTGACCTGGCCATTTCATTACTGAATACATACCCAAAGGATTATAAATCATGCTGCTATAAAGACACATTCACACGTATGTTTATTGTGGCACTATTCACAATAGCAAAGACTTGGAACCAACCCAAATGCCCATCAGTGATAGACTGGATTCAGAAAATATGGCATGTATACACCATGGAATACTGTGCACTCATAAAAAGGATGAGTTCATGTCCTTTGTAGGGATATGGATGAAGCTGGAAGCCATCATTCTCCGCAAACTATCCCAAGGACACAAAACCAAACACAGCATGTTCTCACTCATAGGTGGGAATCAAACAATGAGAATACTTGGACACAGGAAAGGGAACATTACACACTGAGGACTGTTGTCAGATGGGAGGAAGAGGGAGGGATAGCATTAGGAGATATACCTAATGTAAATAATGAGTTAATGGGTGCAGCACACCAACATGGCACATGTATACATATGTAGCAAACCTGCACGTTGTG
>NW_016802841.1:0-3061 GCF_001698545.2 Rhinopithecus bieti | reverse complement strand
TTTATTTTTCTTTTGCTTGCATTTCTGTATATCATAATATATATGAAAAAAATAAAAACCTAGGTGGGGCTTCTGAAAATGTAAATTTACCCTCAGAAATTTACAGTGAATCACTAATCCCAGTAAAGGTGATGATATTTTACATATAACATTCAAGTAGGTTTTAATAAATATTTTTTGAGCCATATAGTTAAAGCAGGTCATTTCATCATTTCTTCTGTCAACATATTTGCCTTAATACTTAGGAATTAGAATTTACTGTTGAAAATATTTTGAAACTCAAAAAAGCATAAGCATAGTATATGCTTATGGTTCTCTAATTTTTTAAGTTTTAGATTGTTTCAGCTGTGCCCCACCAGCATCTTCCACGCAACAGGTGGAACCCTGACTTGTTTATTAGTCAGGATAAATTGGATCTGTTCCAGCCTATCAGAGAGCCAAAAAGAGGCTTCTCTGGCAGAGAGACATTACTGCTTAACATGAAAGCATCTTCATTATGCTAACTCATTCAGGGCAGGTTTGCAGCAGAAGTGTAATCTCTGGATTTATTAGCAAAAGGATGCTGAGGGGCAAATTTATATAACATTCAGCTAAACCAATTCTTCTCATCATTTTCAATTTCTCTGGGCGCAATTAGTTTACTTGCCATGAATTCGACCTTGGAATGTGTTTTAAAATCAAAAGACAAAGTGTTCAAAATGTCCCTACTAACCATAGCAGTTCATTTAACTTCAATAAAATAAATTGAAACTCTGAAAAAAATAATAAATGCAAACTTACAGGGCAATGTTTTCATCTGCATATGAGAAAGGTGATGTAATGGTTTTAAACTCTGTTCTGCCAAACTTCAAGACTAAAAAACAAAGTTAAAGTGAGGCTAAAAAATGAATTCAATTTAGAAGTTATTTTTCTGCCTATAAACTTTTCTGTTGTCTGTATTCTCTAAAACAAAGATATGGTCTCTGCAAAATATGTAATGAAAGGCAAATACATTCTTCTGCAAAAATTTTAGTAGACATTATTGTATTTTAAGTTAAACTATATGAAATAGTCATTTTATAGCAAAATAATAGTTTATTTCACACTAATAGCTTCATAATATCAATTTACATAATCTGTATTGCTTTTTCATCTTTCTGGAGTTTTTGTGCCAGTGGTTCCCTAATTTTGCTACACTTTGAAATCACCTGGAAAGCTTTAAAGCTTTAAATCTTACTCATAGCTGGTGCTCATCCCCTTGGTATAAACTGGGCATCCAGATTTTTAAAATGTCCCCAGATCATTTTAATATGCAGCAATATTTGAGAATCTGTTTGCTGCAACATTTTGAAATCTGCTGTATGATTAAAAGTCATCTAGGAAGCTGATATAATCAATACAAACTCCATCCTATGAGATTCTGATTCAGAAAGTCTAGCAAGGTTTTCTTGTATTGGACTTTAGAAAAAGCAGAATATCAAAATATCAATGTTGTGGAAATACCTGGAAAAGTGGCTTTCCTAATGAACATACTCTAGCATTCATCTAAATAACTGAACCCATTAATCATTAGAATTAATTTAGAAATTCCTGTGATGATATGTGGGCCCCAAATTTTAAAATTGCCACAGATAGCTGCCAGGTTTGAAAGCCACTGGTTTGCACTTTCAATTAGCAGTAATTAGAAAAGCCACTGCTGAAATGAAACTATAGTTTGAGACCTGCCATTCACTTAAAAATGGCATAACTTGGGACAAATCACTGAGTCTTATTTAATTGTTATCTGGATTAAATGAGGTCAGAAACCTCATTGTAACTGTTATGATGATTAAATAGAGGTATAAATTAAAGTTATTGAACATGATATGAAAGCATTTATTATTTAAAAACAAAGTAACAACAACAACAACAACAAAAAAAAAATTAGTGAAGCCATTTTCTTCCTCTAGGCAAATTCCCAGATATTCCTTCTTACTGTTATGTACCCAAATTTTACTCTAGGATCACTACTCACTAAAAATAGAAATTCTCCTTCTACAAGTTTCTTCATTGCCCTGGTGCTTAAAGATATCAGTCTCTTACTTCACTGGACATTCTTTCTCAGTCACTTTGGCTCATTCCTCCTCATTATGAATCACACCAGTGCTTGGTCTTGGGAACTCTCTTGTTTATCTGTAATTACCCTCAAAGTAATCTTATCCTTTAAACAGCTGTAAATATCATTAGTGTGCCAGCCCCTCTGAGCACTATTTCTACCACAAGGGATACAGTTGGTACTCAAGCAGTATCCCATCTGCAGATGGCCACAACTTTCTTCATCCCTCTTTAAGACCATCCAGCATACACCCAGATTCTGTAAAATGTCCCTCCAACTTGTCTGATGGATATTATCTCAAAGTATCTCTGGTGTGTGCCCTCCTTTTCTGTAGCAAACCAAATATAATTTCCTTTGTTGATTTCAGGTGTGTTCCTGAAAATCCTTCTCTAAGGGACTTTGGCAGCAGTTGTCAATATTTAACAGACTTTTGCTTGTTTAATTATTCATTCTCTGCTACCCACAACTAAAATGTAAGCTCTATGAAAGCAGGATCTTTATTCTTTTCACTGCCATATTCACAGAGACTAGTCCAAAGTAGATATTCAAACATTTTCAGAGGGAAAAGTAATGATAGCTATTACTATAACTATTATATTACTATAGCTATAACATAATAGTTGTTATTGACATTTTTGTCACACTTATTAGCATTATGAAAACAAAACTGACGTATCACTCTTTCTGTAAATGTACATTATAATTCACAAACTCACATTTGAACATTTTAACCCGGGTATCTAGTGAGAATTGTGAATATTTGCTCCTTTAAAAAATGTACTTGTTTTCTTTTCAATATTTACTTTCTATTTTTTGAGACTATATATTCAAAACATGGACCCCTTTGAAAAAATTATTTTAAATAAACTGTTTTTTCCTTTCCCAAATTAATTTGTCTTGGAGTCTCTCTTTAGTTCTAGGAATACCATAAAAGAAGAATCATTGAAATATATTTAAAAGTTATTTCATAAATGAATAATCTGATTT
>NW_016802840.1:32715-44573 GCF_001698545.2 Rhinopithecus bieti | reverse complement strand
CGCTGGGAGTTGGAGACTGGAGCTGCTCCTATTCGGCCATCTTGCTCCGCCCCCCCAAGTTGTAATTCTTGTGACTTAGAATTGCTTTTCAAGTTTATTTAGGACCCAATAGCATTTTAACCCATGGTGGCAAGGCCTTTGGGAATTCATGTTTGGATTACTGGGATCAGTAATGATTTGCTTGTACCTAGGGCTGATTTAAATGCACCCTCCATGGGAGGATGCCAACTGAGTTTGGTCTAGTTTTCCTTTGTGCTCTAACATGGCAAAACTGAGTTCAATGCCTCACAATTGCTGTGCACTCCCTTCCCTAGCACACAGAAATGCTCTCCACACCTCACTGCAGCTTCTGGGGTATGCAGAGGGGGTGGTGTTGGTGGTTCAAGACTAGTTTTTTCCTACCTCTTCTATGCCTCTTTCAGTGATACGAAGTTAAAACCACATACCGTTAGTGCTCACCTGATTTTTGTTTTCTTATGAAGATGCTTTTTTGGTGTAGGTGGTCTTTAAATTGGTGTCTTTGTCAGGGGGATGATTGGTGGAACCTTCTATTCTACCATCTTGCTCTACCTACTACCCATTTCCTTTCAAATATAATAAAATTCCTATTAAAATATTTCCATTAATATTAATAGAGAAAAATGTAAATTATTTTATAACAAACAATATATAGTGTAATGATTATTACCATACTTCAGGCACTATGCTAAGCAATTTACATGGATTTTCTCATGTAATCCAACTTTTTGAGATAGATGCTATTAGACTATTCATTTTACCTGAAGAGATTGAAGCTTTGAAATGTTCAAGAACTAGTCCAATTCACTGAGCTGGTTAGTGTTGGAGCCATGATTTAAATACCTCTACTGCATTGCAATCGGTAATACACAAGTGCCAACCTTTCCTACCCACACGCAAAGCTACAGATGATTGTCACAGCCTTTATTAATGCTGTGCTGAGTTAATTTTAGGTCTTGACCACATTAATAAATAACAGGAGGAGAAAAATAGTCCAGGGAAAGGAATAGGGCAAGAAGAACCAGTGATTAGAAAAACTGGCATTGTGCAATTTCCTGGATTTCAAAGATAAAGCAAAGGAACTAGCAGTCATCAATATTATAAGGATTCAGGATTCAAATCTGAGTTTTCTGACTCTGAGTGCAATTATTTTTAATAACTGTTAGGCTTCTGTATTAGTCAGTTCTCTCACTGCTCTAAAGAAATACCTCAGACTGGATATTTTATAAGAAAAGAGGTTTAGTTGTCTCATGGTTCTAAAGCATGGCAGCATCTGCTTCTGGGGAGGCCTCAGGGGCTTTTACTCATGGAAGAAGGCAAAGTGGAAGCAGTCATGTTACATGGTGTGAGCAGCGGCATGGTGGGTGGAGGCACCACACATTTTTAAATAGCCAGATCTCGTGGAGAACTTACTTAACATCAGAAGAACAGCACCAAGAAGATGGTGTTAAACAATTTATGAGAAACCATGCCCAATCACCTTCCACCAGGCCCCACCTCCAACAATGGAGATTACAATTTTAGATAAGATTTGGGTGGGGACATAGTTCCAAACCATATCAGCTTTTAAAATTCATTAGAGAGGTTATTTGGTCTTTGTTGGCTGGCATGGGAACACACCCTTCATTTGAAACATTCTTTCTATGGTAACTTATATTTGGCATGCCAAAAAACCTATTCATAAACAAACTTTTAGAAAACAACAAAATGATGCTTGTATGATGAAGAAGCATTCCTCTCATACAAACATATTTATGCACACTTTATGCAGCATACATTCAAAGGGTTTGATCTTCCAGCTTTGAAGTTGGTAGTCAGAACTCTTGAAAATTATTACTTTTTATTTAATTCTTTCTTTCTCTTTCTCTCTCTCTTTCTTTCTTTTCTTTTCATTCTTTCATTTCTCTTTTCTGTCTTTCATTTTCTTTCTCTTTTCTGTCTTTCTTTTCTTTCTCTTTTTTCTTCTCTTTTCTTTCTCTTTTTGTCTGTCTTTCTGTCTTTCTGTCTTTCTCTGTTTTTCTGTCTTTCTCCCTTTCTCCCTTCCTTTCTCCCTCTCTTTCTTTCTCTCTCTCTCTCTCTTTCTTTCTTTCTTTCTTTCTTTCTTTCTTTCTTTCTTTCTTTCTTTCTTTCATTCTATAGGTTTTTGGGGAAGAGGTGGTGTGGTGGTGTTTGGTTCATGAATAAGTGTTTAGTGTAATTTCTGAAATCTGGGTGACCCATTGGCCTGAGCAGTGTATACTGTACCCAATGTGTACCTTTTTTATCCCTAAGTTACATTCAGTTTATTTTCAAAACATAAATTAAATTTAAGAAATAAGAATCATGAAATCAAGAGGAATATTGAATAAGGTTAGCAGTTGAACTATAAATTTTTGTCTCTCTGCAGAGCTGTTTTCTGCTCTTCATCCCAGTGAAGTCCTTGTAATGTTTATTGCTTCAAGCATTTTGATCAAGATCCTCACATGTTGCAAACAGCTCAAGATTCTGTTTGTAATTCTTTGTTTAAATAAATGTCATTCTGTTCACACAGTTGCTTTGATGATTTTTTAAAGGTTTTTTGTATGTTTCCAGCTGAGCCCTTATCCCTGAAAAGCTGGAGGCCTTACTGAATGTCTTCACAATATTTTACCTCTGCCCTGACAAGCTGTCAGTTGTTGTATTGATATCTGTATTTTATCTCTTTTTTTCTTCCAAGAAATATTGGCAAACTTTCATTTCCCGTTATGAAACATTTTAGGACAAGGGTGGAACAGAGGTCACTTTGGACTTTAAGGTGGACAAATAAAGTTTTTTAGAAAATAGTAGGTAACTGTATTTTGATGTTGTATCAATAAGCTTAAAGTAAATGAAAAGTATAGAAATAAGACTCCCCTAAGGCAGTGATCAAACTCTCATCAGGGTGATGGTTGCATTTATGGCTTTCAAGTCTCAGCAACGTGATCAACTCTTTTAGAAAGGCTTCCTTGAATGTTGAATCTGTATGCCTTCTTCATGCTTCCATGATCCTCTGGCCCCACACCAGGTTTAGCCTCTATGATGAAACTTAGTGCTTTATTATTGTAGTATATTTTTTCTTAATTTTTTAAATTTTAACTAGTTGACCATCTGTAGATAAATTTGACTACAAATCTGTTTTTGTCATCCTTTTCTCCTTTGTGTAGCAGAAAAGATTTCAAATATATTAAAAACTGTAATAACAGCCAACACTTATATAGTACTTACTATGTGTTGTGTACTAAGTTCTTTACATGTATTAACTTGTCTAACCCTCAGAACAACCTTATGAGGGACATGATACTACAAATGAGAAAAGTGAGGATCAAAGAGTGGACAAAATGCCAAAGAACACATAATAATTAATGGTGCAACTGAGATTTTGATTCCCCTGAAGTCTAGTTCCACATTCTACAATTTTAACCAATACGTATGCTATATTTCCCGTCTAAAAGTACAAATATAAAATCAATTTTAATACATATATAACATATTTAAGACATCTATATTTATAGATAACATATAATCATATCTGCTCCAGATTTACTTTCACAAAACAACAAAATATTACCAATGAAGTTGACACCTCCTCTATGTAGCTCTCTATTGTCTCTTGTTAGAAGTAAATACTATTTACAAGTTGATGTGTATGTCTTCCACAGATGATTTTACAATTTACCAGATATTTATGTGCTCATAAGCGATTTACAGTATTTTTTTGTTCAAAATTTACATAAATGGGGTGAGGTGGCCAATACGGTTGACTAGAAGCAGCTAGTGTGTATGACTCTCATAATAATGAATGGAAGTGACAAGTTAATACGTCAGCTTCAAATGAAACATTCAGAAACTCACCTGAGTCTAACCAAGAAAAACAACTTGACCCACAGAGAACAGAGAAAAGCAAGGCAGGATGATGGTCCACCCAGGAGCGACATGAAACCTGGGGAACTTTCCCCACTCAGGAAAGTGGTGAGTGAATGTGCATCCCTGGGAACCCATGCTTCTCCCACAAATCTTTGCAACCCTTGGGTTAGGAGATACCCTCGTGAACCCACTCCACCAGGGACTCCTGTCTGACACACAGAGCTACGTGGAGTTTTGGCACAGCAGCCACTCAGGCACACAAGGAGACCCGGGAGCTTTAGATACCTGAGCATTCTAGGCTTCCTGACAAAAGTACCTGCAACTCCAGCAGAACGTGGTTAGACTCCCATATATACACCTGGGAAAGAGGGTAAATCCAGAAAGCTGAGCAGTGATAGTCTGCAGGCCCCACTTCTGTGGCACCTCACAGGATAAGACCCACAGACTTGGAATTCCAGCTAGCCAGTAGTGGCAGCATTCACCTTCCTTATATGGAGCTCTCAGGGGGAGGGGTGAGCCACAATCTGTTTGGATGACTTAGCCATTCCAGCCTTTGTGCCTTGGAGAGTCCAAGCTGACCAGGAGTGGAAGCAGTAGCCCAGAACAGTATAGCTGCTCTATGAAAACAAAGGCAGACTGCTTTTTTAAGCAGGTCCCTGATCCTGTTCCTCCTCACTGGGCAGGACTGCCCAACCAGGGCCTCCATCCAGCCCCTGACAGTGTTCTCCAGCCAATAGAGATTTGAAACCACACTGGAATGGAGCTCCTTGAAAGAGGGACAAGACGCCATCTTTGCTGTTTGGGTAACTTAGCCATTCCAACCTTTGGGCTTTTGAAAGTCTAAGCTGATTGGGGGTAAACACAGTCCTCCAGCACAGCAGAGTCACTCTGTGAAAATGTGGCTAGACTACTTTTTAAAGTGAGTTCTCAATTCTGTTTCTTCTTACTGGGTGGGACCTCCCAAGTGGAGTCTCCAGCCACCACCTATATGTGTGTTTAGGCTGACAGCAGGTCTGATGTCCCTAGGACAAAAATCCCAGAGGGAGGGGAAGGTTGCCACCTCTGCTGTTTCATAACCTTCACTTGTGATACCTCAAGGTCCAGAAAATTCATGGTGACTAGGGACTGAAGCAGGCCCCCAGCATTCTGCAGCATTTCTACAGAAAAGTGATCAGACCATCATGTGGGTGCCCATTCCCATATCTCCTCACCTGGCAGGTGTTCCAGGCCTGGGCTTCCAGCCACCTGCCTGCCGGAGTTTTTGGGCCAGTAGCAGTTTAGCGACTCTCTGGACAAAGACTCCAGAGGCAATGTAAAGCCTTTCTGACACTGCCTTTGTAATGGAACTGCCCTTGGACTAACAAAGGAGCAAAGAGACTAAGTACCTTATCCACACTTCCGGTTGAAGCTGCAGTCTACCCAAGGAGGGAAGGCCAGTTCATCTTCCATGGGTCTTACACACTCCCCACTGGTCACTGCATGTCACCAGACAAGGAACCCTTGAATTGTGCCCACAGCACAGACCCTCCAACCTGGGCCGGTTGCACTGAGCGATTGTCAACCTGAATTTCTCTGGGGTGAAGCACCCAGGAGACAAGCAAAAGACCCTTGGCCTCAACCACTACTAAGGTCTTGTCCTTTGCTGTCTCCAAGCTGGGGAAGGAGCATAAACACTGAGATTATCCCAGGGCTGCAGTGGACAGCCCAGGCATGCCAAGCCATGATCTAGGCCCAAGACTCAAAGGAGAGAGAAATCCACACTTCCAGAGCATTGAGAGGGAACACAGCTGTAACTGGGAGAAAACATAGGGGAGCCACACAAATGAGCAAGAGTCTACCAACGTACCCAATATACCTAAGTACCACCTACTAAATAACACCCCAAAGCTTCAACACCAAAAATACCTCACTAACATACCTCCCCTCTGCAACCAGACAAGAAGTTAGCTTCAAATAAAGATCCTGCACAAAGCCTTGACCCGCTAAAAACATCCAGAAAAGAAACCTATTGACTGTACTTAATCTACACTACAGTTAAACACCACACACAGAGATGAGAAAGAACAAATGCCAGAACTCTGTTAATTCAAATGGACGGGTGTCATATGTCCTGGAAATGATTGCACCAGTTCTCTAACAAAAGTTCTTAACTAGGCTGAACTAATTGAAATGACAGAAAGAGAATTCAGAATATAGATAGAAACAAAGAACATGGATCTTCAGATGGATGGCAAAAACCAATTCAAGGAAAATAAGAAGCAAAATAAAGTGATACAGAAGATGAAGAATGGGATAGTTCAGTATAAAAAAGAGCCTAATGGATCTAACAGAGCTGAATAACACAAGATTTTCAAAATGCAATTACAAGTATTGGTACCAATACTACTGAAACTATTCCAAAAGATATAAAAAGAGGGAATCCTAACTAAATTATTCTATGAAGCTAGTATTACCGTAAAACCAAAACCAGGAATAGACATAACAAAAAGAAAACTACAGACTAATATCCTCGATGAATATAGATGGACATACGCTCAACAAAATACTACGTAACCAAATCCAACAGCGTATCAAAAAGATAATACACCGTAATCAAGAGAGTTTCATATCAGAGGTGCAGGGTTGGTTTAACATATACAAGTCAATAACTGTGACATACCATGTAAACAGAAGTAAAAACAAAAACCATATAATCATTTCAATAGATTCAGAGAAAGTATTTGACAAAATCCAGCATCCCTTTATAATTGAAACTTCCAGGAAAATCAGCATAGAAGGGACATACCTTCTGGCAATGAAAGCCATCTATGACAAACAACATTATACTGAATGGGGGAAAGTTGAAAGCACTTCTTCTGAGAACTGAAACAAGACAAGGATGCCCACTTCCACCACTTCTATTCAACATAGTACTGGAAGTCCTAGCCAGAGCAATGAGATAAGAAAAAGAAATAAAGGCATCCAAATCAGTAAAGAGGAAGTCAAATAGTTACTGTTTGCTGATGCTATAGTCATATATCTAGAAAATCCTAAAGACTCATCCAAAAGCTCCTAGATCTGATAAATGAATTTAATAGTTTCAGGACACAAAAATCAATATACACAGGTCAGTAGCATTGCTATACACCAACAGCAACCAGGCTGTTTACGCCAGCTGCAGAAATAAAATAAAATACTTAGGAATATACCAAACCAGGGATGCAAAAGAACTCCACAAGTAAAACTACAAAACACTGCTGAAAGTAATCATAGGTGACATGAATGGAAACACCTCCCATGCTCATGATGGGTAAAATCAATATTGTAAAAATGACTATACTGCCAAAAGCAATCAAATAAATTCAGTTCAATTCCCATCAAAATATCACCATCATTCTTCACGGAACTAGAAAAGCAATCCATATGGAATTAAAATGCCTCAGCATAGCCATAGCAAGAGTAAGCAAAAAGAATAAAAATGGAGGCATCACATTACCCGACTTCAATCTATACTTACAATGCTATAGTTACCAAAACAGCATGGTACTGGTATGAAAACAGGTATGTAGACCAATGGAACGGAATAGAGAACCCAGAGATAAAGCCAAATACTTACAGCCACCTGATCTTTGACAAAGCAAATAAAAACATAAACTTGGAAAAGACACACAATTCAACAAATGTTGCTGGAATAATTGGCAAGCCACATGTAGCAGATTGAAACTGAATCCTCATCTCTCACCTTATACAAAAATCAAGATGGATCAAATACTTAAAGAACTGAAACCATAAATATTCTAGCAGGCAACATCCAAAAAAACTCTTCTAGACATCGGATTATGCAGAATTTATGACCAGGAAACACAAAACAAATGCAACAAAAATAAAGATAGATAGGTGGGACTTAATTAAACGAAAAAGGTTCTGTACAGCAACAGAAATAATCAGCAGTATAAACATACAACCCACAGCGTGGGAGAAAAACTTTGCAAACTATACATCTGACCAAGGACTAGTACCCAGAATCTACAAGAAACTCAATCAAATCAGCAAGAAAAAAATAATCTCATTAAGAGAACATGAATAGGCAATTCTCAAAAGAAGATATGCAAATGGTCAAGAAACATATAAAAATTCTCAATGTCAGTAATTATCAGGGAAATGCAAATCAAAACCACAATACAATACCACCTTACTCCTACAAGAGTGGCAATAATAATAATAATAATAATAATAATAAATGGATGTTGGTGTGAATGTGGTAAAAAGGAAACACTTCTACACTGCTGGTGGGAATGCACACTAGTACAACCACTATGGAAAACAGTGTGGAGATTCATTAAAGAGCTAAATGTGGAGCTACCACTTGATCCAACAATCCCACTACTGGATATCTACCCAGAGCAAAAGAAATCATTATATGAAAAAGACACTTGCACATGCATGTTTATAGCAACACAATTCACAAAAGTAAAGATATGGAACCAGCCTAAATTCCCATCAACCAATGAGTGGATAAAGAAAATGTGGTATATACATGTACCATGAAAGGCTACTCAGTCATAAAAAAAGAATGGAATAATGGCATTCACAGTAACCTGGATTGAGTTGGAAACCATTGTTCTGAGTGAAGTAACTCAGGAATGGAAAAACAAACACCATTAATTATCACTTCTAAGTGGGAGTTAAGATAGGATACAAAGGCATAAGAATGATACAAAGGACTGTGGGGACTTTATGGGAGGGGTAAAAGAGAAGTGAAGGATAAAAGCCTACACATTGGGTTCAGTGTACCCTGCTTGGGTGCACCAAAATCTCAAAATCACCACTAAAGAACTTATCCACGTAACCAAGCACCACCTTTCCCCCCCGAAAACTACTGAAATAATCATAATTAGAAGAAAAGAAAACAATTGCAAAACAAAAAAAAACACACAAAGCACAAACACATAAAACTTACTGCCTTAACTTTGTCCACCTACTTTATATCTTTTCTATTTCAATTTCTATTTACATTGCTTCTATTCATATTTATATTTACATTCATATTTATATTTTATTGTCTATGTCTTGAAAAGTTTTGTAGGTATTGTTTTATTTAGTCTTTTTATTTAGGATAAGAGTAGTTTACACCTCCCATTTACATTGTTATAATATTGTTTGTTTTTCTGGGTGCTTACTATTACCAGCCTGTCTTTTACCTTCAGGTGTTTACCGATTGCTCATTAACATCCTTTTCTTTCTGATTGAAGTATTTCCTTTAGCATTTCTTGTAGGACCGGTCTGGTGATGAAATCTCTCATTTTTTTTTATTTCTCTAAGAATGTCGTTATTTATCCTTTATGTTTGAAAGATATTTCACCAGATATGCTGTTCTAGGGTAAAAATGTTTTTCCTTCAGCACTTCAAATATGTCATGCCACTCTCTCCTGGCCTGTAAAGTTTCTACTGAAAAGTCTGTTGCCAGATGTATTGGAGCTCTATTGTATGATACTGGTTTCTTTTCTCTTTCTGCTTTTCTATCTTTTCTTTGTCTTTAAATTTTGGGAGTTTGATTATTAAATGCCTTGAGACAGCCTTCTTTGGGTTAAATCTGCTTGGTGTTCTGTAACTTTCTTGTACTTGGATATTGATACCTTTCTGTAGGTCTGGGAAGTTCTTTGTTATTATCGCTTTGAATGAAATGTCTATTCCTATTTCTTTCTCTACCTCCTTATTAGGGCCAATAACTTTTAGATTTGTCCTTTTGGGGATATTTTCTACATCCTGTAGGTGTGCTTCCTTGTTTTTGTTTGTTTGTTTTCTCTGATTGTGTAGATTTAAATAGCCTGTCTTCAAGATTACTAATTCTTTTTGGCTGCTTGATCAATTATGCTGTTAAGACTCCAATGCATTCTTTAGCAAGCCAATTGCATTTTTTAGCTCAAGAATTTCTGCTTGAGTCTTTTACATTATTTTGATCTCTTTGTTAAATCTATCTGATAGAAATCTAAATTCCTTCTACATGTCATCTTAAATTTCTTTGAGTTTTTCCATGTGCTATTTTAAATTCTCATCTGAAAGGTCACATGTATGTGTTTATCCAGGACTGTTCCCTGGTGCCTTATTTAGTTTATTTGGTGAGGTCATATTTTCCTGAATGACGTTTTTGCTAGTAGGTATTCCTTAGTGTATGGGCATTAAAGAGTTAATTATTTATTGTAGTCGTCACTGTCTGGGCTTGTTTCTACTGAGGTATTTATTGTAATATTCACTGTTTGGAGTTCTTTGCATCTGTCCTTGAGAAGGCTTTTCAGATATTTGGAAAGTCTTGGGCATTGTGACCTAAGCTGTTTCTGCTTTAGGGGGCATCCCAACGCCAGTAAGCACTGTTATTCTTTCTGGTCTTGAATAAGATCTGGGAGAATTATCTAAGTTAGCAGCGAGAGACTTTCATTCTTTTCCCTTTCTCCCAAATGAATGAGCCAAGTAAAGCTGAGGTGGAGTGGCCCAAGCACCCCTGTGGCTACCACGATTATGATTGCTTATGATTGCGCTGTGTCAGACCTGAATCCACCATAGCACTGGGTCTTGCCCAAGGCCTAGTGTAATCAATCCCTGGCTACTGCCTTTGTTTGCTTAAAGCCCTGGGGCTCTATGATAAGCACATATCAAAACCAGCCAGGCCTATGCCCTTCCCTTTGGAATGGAAAGTTTCCTCTCTGGGCAGGTCCAGAGATGCTGTCCCAGAGCCAGGGACTAGAGTCAAGTCTGCCTGAGAAGTCTACTTGGTGTTCTTTTGTATTGTGACTGGGCTGGCACTCAAACCACAAGTCCTTCCCAGTCTTTCCTCCCCTTTCCAATGGCAGAGGAGCCTCACCTCGTGACCCCTGCCACCACAGATCGCAGGGAATACTTCCAGAATACTGTGGATATTATTTTAAGGCCCAAGGGCTCTTCAGTGGGGGCCTGGCCTGGGACTCACCCTTCAGAGCTGTGAGCTACCTTCTGGCCCAGGGTAAGTCCAGAAATATCATCTGATATGGTTTAGCTGTGTGTCCACCCAATTTCATATTGAATTGTAGCTTCCACAATTCCCACATGTTGTGGGAGGGACCTGGTGGGACATAATTGAATCACCGGGACAGTTTTCCCCATTTTGTTCTCGTGGTAGTGAATAAATCTCATCACACCTGATGATTTTATAAGGGGTTTCTCCCTTCACTTGGTTCTCATTCTCTCTTGTCTGCCACCACATAAGATGTGGTTTTCACCTTCTGCCATGATTGTGAAGCACCCCCCAACCACATGGAACTATGAGTTCATTAAATCTATTTTTCTTTATAAATTACCCAGCCTCATGTATGTCTTTATTCACAGTGTGGGAAGAGACTAATACAGTAAATTGGTACAAGGCAGTGGGGTGGTGCCATAAAGATACCTGAAAATGTGGAATTGACTTTGGAACTGGATAACAGGCAAAGGTTTGAACAGTTTGGAGGGCTCAGAAGAAGACAGGACAATGTGGGAAAGTTCGGAACTTCCTAGAGGCTGTTGAATGGCTCTCACCAAAATGCTGATAATTATGTGGACAACGAAATCCAGACTGATGCAGTCTCAGAAAAAGATGAGGAACTTGTTGGGAACTGGAGTAAAGATGACTCTTGCTATGTTTTAGCAAAGAGACTGGCTGCATTTTACCCCTGCCCTGGAGATTTGGGGAACTTTGAACTTGAGGGAGATAATTTAGGGTATCTGGTGGAAGAAATTTCTAAGCAGCAAAACATTCAAGGGTTGACTTGCATGCTGTTAAATGCATTCAGTTTTAAAAGGGAAACAGAGCATAAAAGTTCAGAAAATTTGCAGCCTGACCATGTAATAGGAAAAAAAAAAGAAAATTCTTTTGAGGAGAAATTCAAGCCAGCTGCAGAAATCTGCATAAGTAATGAGGAGCCAAATGTTAATTGCCAAGACAGTGGGGAAAATGTCTCCAGGGCATTTCAGAGACCTTTGTGGCAGCC
>NW_016802840.1:17256-31079 GCF_001698545.2 Rhinopithecus bieti | reverse complement strand
CCCTGTTTTCTGTTGTTTAAGATGTTTATCAAGACAATATGTGCACCGCTGAACATAGACCCTTATCAGTAATTCTGCTTTTACCCTTTGCCTTGTGATCTTTGTTGGACCCTTATCAGTAGTTCTCCTTTTTGCCCTTTGAAGCATGTGATCTACTCCCTGTTCTTACACCCCCTCCCCTTTTGAAACCCTTAATAAAAAACTTGCTGGTTTGAGGCTCAGGTGGGCATCACGGTCCTACCAATATGTGATGTCACCCCCAGTGGCCCAGCTGTAAAATTCCTCTCTTTGTACTCTTTTTCTTTATTTCTCAGCCAGCCAACACTTATGGAAAACAGAAAGAACCTACATTGAAATATTGGGAGTGGGTTCCCCCAATAGTCTGGCTGTGTCCCCATCCAAATCTCATCTTGAATTGTAACTCCCATAATTCCCAGGTGTTGTGGGAGGGACTTGGTGAGAGATAATTGACTAATGGGGGCAGTCTCCTCCATACTGGTCTTGTGGTGGTGAATATATCTCATGAGATCTGATGATTTTATAAAGGGTTTCCCTTTTGACTTGGCTCTCATTCTCTCTTGTCTGCCGTCATGTAAGGTGTGCCTTTTGTCTTCTACCATGATTGTGAAACCTCTCCTGTCACATGGAACTGAGTCTATTAATCCTCTTTTTCTTTATAAATTAACCAGTATTGGGTATATCTTTATTAGCAGCCTGAGAACAGACTAATACATCTTTCACATGTCATGTCCTCGAATTACAGAACCCAAGGGCCCACTTGTGCTCTAACTTCCTGATATGGTTTGCCTGTGTCCCCACCCAAATCTCATCTTGAATTCCCACATGTTCTGGGAGGGACCCAGTGGGAGGTAATTGAATCATGGGGGTAAGTTTTTCCGGTACCTTTCTGGTGATGGTGAACAAGCCTCATGAGATTTGATGGTTTTATAAAGAGGAGTTCCCGTGCACAAGCTCTCTCTCTTTTTGTCTGACACCATCCATGTAAGACATGACTTGTTCCTCCTTGCCTTCTGCCATGATTGTGAGACCTCCCTAACCATGTGGAACTGTAAGTCCATTAAACATCTCTCTTTTTTTGTAAATTGCCCAGTCTCTGGTAGGTCTTCATCAGCAGTGTAAAAATGGACTAATACAGCTCCTTTGGTCATACTGGTACTTAAGGTGAAAGACAAAGTCCCCTTCACTTTCCTCTCTGCTCTTCTTAAGGAGAAAGACTTTTACCCCATAACCACCAGAACTGGTAATGTGCTGTGTCTCTTCTGAAGCCAGCATGTCTCAGAGGCTCACACAAGTCCTTCAACAGAGTACTTGGGTATTGCTGCCTTTTATTTGGGGCCCAAGGGCTCTCCAGTTAGCAGGTGATGAATGCTGACAGGACTGGTTCTTCCCTCCAAGGCAGCAGGTTTCCTTCTGGCCCAGGGTGTGTCTAGAAATGTCATCCAGGAGCTAGGTCCTGGAATGGGGGCTTCAGGACTCTGACCAGTGCCTAATCTTGCTGTGGCTTAGCTGGTATCCAAGATGGAACAAAAAGTCCTCCCCACTCTTCCCTCTCCTCTCCTCAAGTGGAAGGGATGATCCTTTTCTTGTAGCCAGGAGGTATGCAGTTTGGGGTTTGAGGAGGGATAGTACCAGCATTCCCTTAGCCACCCCAGCTGGTGTCTCAGTAGGTCACATGCTCTTCCAGTCCACTATCTCTGGCCTGGTTCAGTGCTAAGACTCCTCTAGAGTTGCAGTTCTTATTGCCTACACTGCCTTGCACGTTTACTTGGAGACACAGAGCACTGTAGCCTTCAGTGGCAAGGTTTGTGGGAACTCAAGTTCAGAATGCTGGGATTAGCATTTCCCCTCTGGCTAGGACTGGTTTAAATGCTCTCTCAGTGGGCAGGCATTAGCTGAGTTTGGTCCAGTTTTTACTTCCTACTCTAACAGAGCAGCACTGAGTTCAATGCCTCACAATTGTTGTGCTCTCTCCCTGCCCCAGTGTCCAACATGTGCTCTGCACTACACTGCCATTCCTGGGGGTAGGGAGGAGTGGCATTGGATATTCATGACTGTTTTCCCTACCTTTTCGGTGCTGCTTTCAGTGACACAAAGTTAACACCACGTACTATGAGAGCTCACCTTATTTTTAGTTTTGTAAAGGTGGTTATTTTTGTGTGTAGATAATTGTTAAAGTGCTGTTCTTGTTCGGAGGATGATTGGTGGTACCTTGTATTCTGCCACATTGCTCTGCCTCTTTCCTAGGCAAGGACTTTAAATCAACTATCTTAAATATGTTCAAGTAGCTAAAGGAAACCAGGAAAACAATGCATGAGCAAAATGAGAATACCAAGAGTTAGATATTATTTTTTAAAAAGCAACCAAATTGACATTCTAGTGCCACAATCTGTAATAACTGAAATGAAAAATTCGCTAGAGAAGTTCAACAGCATATTTGAGCATGTATAATAAAGAATCCGTGCACTAGAAGATTGAGCATTTGAAATTACCACATTTGAAGAGCAGAAATAAAAGAATGAAGACAAGCTAACAAAATCTAAAGAACTTGTGTAACACTATCAAGTAAACCATAATACCCATTACTGTAGCCCTGAAAGGAGAAAAGAGAAACGGAGGCAGAAAGAAATATTGAAAGCATAATAGCAACTTCTTAAATTGGTGAATTACATGCATCTACACATCCAAAAACCCCAATGAACCCCACGTATGATAAAAATAAAAAAGTTTTATACAGAAATACATTATATAATAAAAGTGTCAAAACCCAAGGTCAACGATAAAATCTTGAAAGTCGCCAGAGAGAGGAACCTTGTCATGTACAGTGGATCATCAATACAATTGAGAGCAAATGTTTCAGCAGAAACCATGGTGGCCACAATGCAGTAGGATAACTGGTTGGAAATACCTGAAGAAAATTAACAAATAAAAATAATAATAATAACAACAATTAAAAATACCTTTCAAATGAAGATTTTATAGCAGGCAACACTCCTTTAAAATAATAAAGTTAAGACATTGACAGATAATCAAAAGCTGAGAGAATCTGGTACCAGTAGACCTGCCCTACAAGAAATGGTAAAGATAATCCTTCAGGTTGAAGTAAAAGGGCAGTAGGCAATAACTTGATGTTGTATAAATAAATAAAGATATCTGAAAAAAAGTAACTACATGAGTAAATATAAAAACTATTATTATTAAATTCTGGTTGGTTATCCCATTTTTTATTGTTGACATGATTTCAAAGAAAATACATAGAAGTAAGTACAAATCTATGTGATAGGACATAAAACATATAAAGATGTAGTTTGTGACCGTAACAACACAATAGAGGAAGTGTGGAGCTATCCAGCAGCATATTTGTTGCATGCTATTCAATTTCTGCCTCCTCGAGTCAGTGAAACTGCCAGGCTCCTTTTGGGATGATCTTTCCAGTTCCATGGCCTGACACACTCCTCCAGGCCATAAGGTGGGATGTTAGTAGGGCTTACGTTCATTTTCCTTTCCTAATGTACCACAGATTTTTACTACATTTTATCCAGTACCTGAAAATAATGGCTTTATGTATTTCATCCCATTTTATAATTTTTAATAGTGCATGGCTGTTCTACCACAGTGTGTATAGCAACAGTTTTTTTTCTTTTTTAACATATGTGTGTGTTTGTATGTATATATGTATACATATTTGAAATGAACCAGAAGATTTAGTAATAGCTTAGAAAATATGAGGTCTTTTGACCGTTTGCTTTTAAATTTATCTATTTTAACATACTATTAATATAACTACCTCACATAATGTTCAGTTTGAAATAAGTAGCCAGTGCTGCATTTTTGAAATTTCTAGAAGACATTTAGCAAAATGACTTTTAAAATCATTTTAAATCATTTTTGATAATTCAAATTCTATTTTAGAATCTAATTTGATGTTCATCTAATTTGATGAACAATTGACGACAATTCTATTCCCAAGTCTAAACCTGTCCCTCAATTTTTGAATTTTTGCTACGTTTTTCTTCATTTTGAGAAACAACTTCCACAAACCTTCTTGAGGTTGTGGCGTCTGTAAACATGAAAGACCTCATTAAAATTCAATTGTAACTTTTGCCAGTTTGCATTTTTCCTTAACTTTTATGCAGTTTGAATCATACTGTGCATACATATATAAAAAATCCATATTATGAGAAAACACACATTTGTTGTGGAGATTACTTTTGCAAAAGGCAGTTTCTAGCAGCTGCAGGCACTCACCCTTTTTGTATCATTCACACAGTAATTTTGCTCTCATCAGAAATACAAAGCTTGACTAGAAAAAAATTAGTCTGGTTATTCTATAAGCCTATCAGAAATTATGCATGTAAAGGAATGTTTCCCTTAAAAGGAGGTGCTAGCTGTAAAGTTAATTATTTTTACAATTTTAAAAGGATTTTTCTTAAAAGACAATTATATACCTAATAAAAGTCAATCCATATTATTGTTTCATCCAATATATTTTAACCGAGTTCTTACTAGGTGCCTCATACTATGCTAAACACTGGGGGTGTCATAGAACGTAGATCACAATCAGTTCTTGCTTTCACAGGATTTAGTTCAGAGAATAGTAGGGATAATCAGATGGATAAATAATAAAGAAGCCAACCTGACAAGTGATTCAATGTAAGAAACTCTGGAAGCCAGTGAAAGAAACACAGAGGAGAAAAATACCAACGCTAATTTGGGGAATCGGGTAAGGCTTCCTATAGAAAGGGGGCCGCTGATCTGAGATCAGAAGCATGAGATGTTAGAAGTCAAATAATATTATATACAGAAAGTGAAAATGTTTCAGCCAAAGAAGGTAGCATATTAAATGTATTGGAAGTGTAGAGAACCAAAATGTGTTTGGGGGAAATGCAAATGTCACTCTGTAAAAGAGGTATGAATACTGTGATTGAAAAATGATGGGGAATCAAGCTGAAAAATGTCAAGGCCCAAATCATGAATGATTCTTTATAGTACATGAAGGAGTTTAGGCTTTTTATATAGGCGATGAGGATCACTGTGTGATTTTCAGGAGGGAAGTGATTTGTTCTGAACTATATCATAATTCAAAAATGATGACAGGTGAATAGGAAAATGCATTAAGAGTGGAGATAATGGAACAGAGGCAAGAGGCATTAAATTGAAATAATTGATTTTTAAAAATTCCTACTGGGTGTGGAAAGTAGGAAAGAGGGAGTATCTATAATGACATCCGGGTTATTCACTTGGATTACCAGATACATAGTCTTGTCTTTCACCAATATTTAACACAGGAAGAGAGCCAATTTCATGTGAAAGAGATTATGGCTTGAGCTTAGCCATTTTAAGATATTTATGGGATATCCAAATGGAGATGTGCCTTAAGTTTTCAGGAGTCTTGAGGTTAGTATAGGAGCTGTACTGTGCACGGATGTTTGAAGTAGGTCACAATGCGTTTGTTAATCAAAGTCATAGGAAGTGTGGTATTATTTTTGGAATATGTAGAATCCAAGTTACGAGGATAAGAACTGAATCCTAAAACAATTACAAAATTTAAAGTATATTCAGTGGAAAGCAGGAGTTCATTTTTAAAAGAAATGAAGATTTTTAAAAAGGTCTCATTTATTTATTGCCTTGGTCTCATTCATTTGCCTTCTTTACTTCCCATAGACAGCCAATATCATGATTTGTCCACATATCCTTTCATTGCACTGTATTTTCTAGTTTTTCCAATTTACAAAAATTGTTTCAAATTTATTGTTCTGAAACTTTCCTTTTTGCACATGGTGGTTTCACTATTTATTTTTGTTAACACATGCAGACATAGTTTATTTACTTTTATTGTACAAATACATGACTATTTAACTAACCACTCTTTATCATGGTTTCCAGTTTTTCACTCCCAAGAATTAAGACTAAATGTCTTTGTGCCATTTCTTTTTGTATATATGCAAGGCTTTGGTTTCTGGGGAACACAATTAGAAATAGATTTCTTGAGTCATGAGGTATATGTATTTTAAATGTTACTTGCTATTGAATTTTTTTCTAAATACTCTGTGCCAATTTATTTACATTCATACCAGTTACCATTTTCTAAATACCTTTAAAAAATTGTTTAAATCCAACTTTAATATTGGCAAATCTAATGAGAGTAAAATTTCTCATTTTAATTTTTAGTTAACATTTACTTAATTGTTATAAGATTGATGACCTTTTATACATTTAATGATATTTATTTAATTTCTATTTAACTGTTTCTGTCATCAATTCACCTTGTTTGTCCTTTGTATATTTTAAATGCTAATTGTTTTGTTATGCATTTATTGCAAATACCTTCCCCCAGCCTGTGATAATCTTTAACATTTTTATGGTATATTTCCGGATGAGGCGGGGGGTTAGACTTGTTATGAGAACTTCTTTTGTATTCCAAGATCAACATATATGTTATATATTTTTATTTAATTGCTTAAAATCTTTTTGTCTTATGTAGTTCTGTGATCACTCTATAATTTATTATTCACATGTGAAGTGATAAAATTTTATTTTATTTTTTCATGTAGATAATCTATTGTCTTTATACCAAATTCACAAATTTGTCTGGATGTGATTCTGGGCTCTCTATTCTGCTCTATTTATTTATGTCACTATCTTTGTATCAGTTCTACAGTGTCTTAATTGTTGTAGTTGGATGACAATTCTGTATGTATGGTGTAGAAAACCTCTCCTCTTTGTTGCTCCCCATCTCAGAAATTTGTGAGATGGCCTTTATATTATGAGTGACATCATGGTTTTCTGAAGAAATGCAATACGGTTCATACCTAGAACTGACAAGATATTGCAAAAGTATTTCATAAGTTAAAACAAAATAAGCTTTTCAAGAGTTAAAATAGAATTTTACAGAACAGCAAGCTTTGTTCACATGAAGTTGATCATGGCAGTCAATACCAACAAAATGCTTACTATGTGTCAGGTCATTTGATGAGAGCCTTGAAGATACTATCTCTTCTAACCTTCACAATAACACTATTTGATACTAATCTCCCGTTTTACAGATTTTTTGAGTCAACTCTAGTCTCCTACAGCCAGTGGTGGAACAGCTTAGCTACTACATTCACAGCCTGTAAAGTTATTGAGCACGTGTTACTCTGTTGAGCAAATGGTGTGCTGCCTGGCTTCCAAAATTTCAGCACTATTACTCTGGGAGTCTTTATATTCACTTTTTGAAAATCTTACTCTTCTGGCCTTCCTGGGGCTGACCACTTTGCCTCAAAGCATGTAATTTGTCACAGAAAACCAGAATTGCAAAACTACTGCAAGAAGTCTAGCACAGTAAAACAAGTGCAGAGTCACTCAAGAAGACTACTTTCAAGAATTCTGATTTACTTATTTTGGTGGAGACAAAGTAGGTTATTGCACTGTAGGCAAACCACACGAATCTCTAATGTCGATCAAATGTCATTACCAGATGTATGTAAACATGACACATAGTATACCATACTTTCCCTTCCTATGCAATGGTTTTGACCAAAAGCATTTAGAGCATACCAAAAGCATTTAGAGTTTCTGTGGAATTTTGGTCTGATTGTATTTTCTCTGAAAGGATAGTCAGAATAATTTGTGAAATTAGTCTGACTTTATTTTCATGTCTGAGAAATAAATACACATACATTATTCATCTCAAAATAGTATATTTCAAGATCTGCTTATTTGTTAATGCTTCTGAGAAATAGTGCTCTAACAAAGCTATTAGAACAATGGTTTTATCAGTCTATTTTTTTAATAAAAACAAAAGTGGCCAAGAGACAGGAAAAGAGAGGTGGAGAGAGGTTGCAGTGTTTCTTAAGAAACATCAACAATAGATCACTTTAGATTTATGGACCCAATTCCCAGAGACCTGTAACTAGATAAAGTTAGACTTATCGTCTGCTTCAAACTTCTGCATGGTCTTCTCGGGAGCTGAAATGGTATGTGAAAAATTGGTTCAAGAGAAATATAGCTGCAAACCATCGTACTCAGAATATACCTATCGAAGTAGCTTTATTTTGTAGAAAGAAGTGAGGTGTATAATAGGACTTATATCAAGAAGAAATTGACTGTAGGAATTTTAAAAATACATTTTCTAGTCAAGTAGTGCTTCTAGCAGTGCAATCCCTTGACCACCTGTATTGTAATAGCCTGAGAAGGAATGTTGAAAAGGAAGATTTCTGGATCTTTCCTCAGAATAACACACTTAGGTCATTTTGAGGCATATTGAAGTTTAAGAACAGCATCTAAATTAGAAAGTCATATACATATCGGACTATCATTGCAAATATGGTTTTCCAGAACACTATTATAGAGTCTTCTTCCTCCATGATTTTTCTTTCAATAGCAGATCCCCTGCGCAACTTTCAGAGAAACCTGAGCTTCAGTGGGGAATAAATTATCCCCAAGACAAAGAAAGAGACAGCCTTGATTTTTGCCTTGTCCATACCCTCCCAGACCACAGAATTGGCTCTGCTTATATAATTGATATTTTAGGGATATAAGTTTGATATTTAAAATTTTGTTTTTCTTGTGATAATATTAGAGGATTATTTACAGATCTACCAATTTTATAATAATCCCATGAAATCCACTAGATAATTTCTTGTGAATCTAGATCAAAATAAAGATGTGTTAGTAGGTAAAATTCAAGGCATGCGCATTACATCTGAGATCAGAGAAATCAGAAAGCAGTGAAAAAACTGTCAGAGCAAACTTGTGTGGTGTTTAATTGATCATATCCTTTGATTACATTTAAGTTTTAGTCCCCATATATGTTGTTAATATTGTTGCTTCCTTAGTCAAAAATAGAAACACAGGTTAATAATAGGGTTAAACTAAAGCATGAAGTGACTATTTGATTTGGGGTGTGTGTGTGTGTGTGTGTGTGTGTACTTGCACATGTATGCATGTGGTAGGAAAGTGGAAAAGGAGTGTGTTTATCTTTACCTGGATGGTGAAGTAGAGATTTCCAGATGCTTGGTGTGCATCATGATGGTTTCAGTGAGCTGTGGGCCTTCAGGAGTGACTGCTAGTACTCATAGAATTCTATCTACATTATCTAATTGGAGTCATTGCGTGTTGAGGCTGGATTAGATGCGGAGTTCATCTCATCTCTGACTCATCAGCATCTTGAGTCGGAAAAGAGGCAGGTAAACTGTGAAGCGCCTGCAGCTTAAGCTTCACAGACTCTTAGACTGGCCTTGTGAGTTCTGGATGTTGTTGGGAGCTGTAGACTGTTCTGCATTGAAAGGAGAATGGAAATGGCAATCAGGAAGCACTCTCTTGCAAGCATTTCTGGTAAACAGCCTAAAGCGATTTTTGAATTTTCAAGCATCAGTAATTTCTTTATTTTAAATAAATGGCCACATTCATACGTATTTCTTATTTGTGCCCTTGTTTTCTTTATCCTAAGGAAATCTAAGGGATTATTTAAGATATGGGCCCCATAAAAACGGGATTTTCCCCTAAATAACAAGTTATAGTTGAAAAAATGAATTCGATAGATTGAGGTTTAAATGACAAGCCTTAATAGTTACAAATCATATGTCTTTGTGCGTATCATGGAGTGTCTTTAAGCTTCCTTAATTTTGATATGAGGATAATGCCCCCTCAAATAATACTTTTGAAGTGTATGATGTGTGTGCATATAGTGCATGAAACACCAATTAGGGAGGCCAATGAGTGGCAGTGAAGGTCATAGCATTCTCACAGACCTAAGTGATAGCCACACTGCAGCAACTTCATAGAAAGGACTGGCATGGGAAAACCACCATGGCTTGACAAATAACAAATAAATGTCACAAATGACCAGGATCCTGAAATACAGAGCCACAAAATACAAAACCACCTATGGCTTGACAAATAAATGTCACAAATGACCAGAATCCTGAAATATCAGATCCTCACAACACCTAGCACATGGGTAGCACATGTAGTAGGTGCTTAATGAATAGTGTTGAATGGTTATGAATGGCTATGAAGGAAACCTTATTACACCAATTTTCTCATATAAAGGTATACTTGAGCCTAAGCTATCAGAGAAACACTTTGACTAATTAGCTTCACCCCCTTTCATTAACAGTTATTTGTAATTACATAGGTTTCTTGAAAATGTATATGTCTATACAGGTATGTCTATCAAAACCATGTAAATGTATAAATAACTTTTAAAATATTTGGAGTTTGTCTTGGATACAAAACACATAAAGCCACATATATCAAAATATATTCAGATGCTTTGCAGTTGCCAACATACCCGCTATTCATGTCATGTGTCTTCCATGTGATCTTCAAGAAGACAGGTCTTACTGTATTCCATCTTTTGCTTACTTTCATCTCTCTTAAAATTCATTCTCATCCAACTTTGAGGCGTGCTTAATGAATGACTTTGATTTTTTCAGTGTCGGAGAAGTGAGAGCAAGAAAGGAACCAACACTGATGAGACACCTTTTCTGTGATAAGCACGTTACAGACACAATTCACCCTCACCACGGCCTTGTGAGCTGGGTTTTATAGAAGGTTACATATTTTCCTGTTATAAAAGATTGAATCAATAATAAGAAAATCAGTTTTATTAAAGTAAGAAATCTACTAAAAGAACATTTTTTAAGATAAGAGAAGGCAGAAAAAAGATCCAAGTCAAAAAAGGAGGCGAGAACTGAGAATAAAAAGACTGATCCAGTTAGAATCTGAGAGCTTGAGACTGAGAACGTGGTAAAATATGAGGTATATGGCAGGTCAAGTGGACCTTGAATATATGGTAAAGTCAGACAAGAGGTTTTACCCTTCCCCTGCAACTTGGGCCTCATCAGACTATTTTTCATCCTTCTAGCACATTATGCATTAGATTTCTGTGATCACACAGCTCATTCTACATGTAGTTCCTTTTTAAAATTTCTTTGCAGTTTGAGAACTTATTCACCCTTCAGCGTTCTAGTCAATTGCTACGTGTTCTCCAAAGATTTCCTTAATGTCACTAAGCACTTATTCAGCGTCTATTCTGTGATCTCTGTGAACATTTAATTTACAGGTATTTTAACCCACACGTCAGCTGGCCAGTCATTGGCAATAGTTTACAGACATGCCTGTGACCACAGGCACCACATAAAAGTGCTCTCCTCCTCAATACAGATTCAGGGAATGCCTTCAAGTTTTATCTCCAACCACTGCCCTAAACACCCAAGGTTTATCTCTCTATTTCTTTCTCCTCATCCTTAGGTTCTGGACCAGTTTGACTTTAAATTTTGAGCTTTCACTCTTCTTGTTTTTCCATATAGAGATTTGGTGTTCCTGTATCATACTGTTTACCTTTACATTGACCTGGTAACTCAATAGGATGCATCTCTTCCTGAGGTCCACGCCTGGCAACATGCTTTATCTCTAGCTTAGGCTTCTGAGATTCCATAAGCTAAGCCTTAGGGGCCCTCTCTGAGCAAGAAAAGAGATTAGGCATGTCATTCATAGTACTCTGTAAAAAATTACTAATTGATAGTGTAAAATAAATTAAATTTCAGTTGTTAATTATTTTCTTACAATCCTTGATTTTCAGAAATGCCAAAAATGGAAATATGAATATATTGATATATGTTATAATATATGTTGAACCAATTTGTGCAACTAGAAACAAATCCATTTTGAACTGTTCTTAAAATCTTTTAAAAAGCATTTATTTAAATGGATTTTTATTCTAAATCTATAGCCATAGTAGAGTGGCTTTTCAATTTAGCAGCCACACTAGAACAACTGGTCAGTTGGAGTATTTTCCTGAAGAGTTGTGATTTGAGAAAAATAAAGAGTGACTAAATGAAGCAGGAGTAATCTCTTTTATGAATTTTTATTCTGCTCATTAAACATTCATGGACCCAAAGTCAACATACCAGCAAAGCGCCTTGTCCATTTCTTTTACATGACCTCATCCAAATGTGGGTGAGCTTTACTACCTTAGAAACAAATTGCTCCCTTTATCTGAGCAACCCTAAGACTATCCAGCAACTATGAAGTACATCTAAAATACTGTCAAGAAGACATGATGCTTTTCTTGATTCACAGGATTAAGAAGGTCATGTGTTTATAGACCTTCACTCTAGAAAAAAAACAGTTGTATAAACTTTCTCTATTATACTGTAACTAGGCCAGTCAGAAGATTCTGATTGGGCTTCCTAACAACTGGAAGCCACACTAAAAGAACAGCATGTATAGCAAATAAGAAAATATGTTACTAATTCAGCTACTGAATTAGTAATGAGGGAAATGACTTTGCAAATGTAGATTGCTGAAGTTACAAAATGACTTTTTAGGCAAAGGCAAGTTATAATTTTCTGATTCTTAGAAGGCTTAAAGATGTATTTGTCCCAAGGTTTTTTTGGGGTATTACCATTTTGTTAATGTGTTTCTCCCCTTGGGCAAGTGACTAAATCTAGTATATACTTTTAGATCCATAGCTACTTTAAAACAAAACAAAACAAAAAAAAATGCTGCTATGATTCTGGTCTTTAGATTCTCTTCACTCTTTTAATTTTGCAATGCTTTGACAAACCAACAACTGTACTGTCAAGTTTGGAATTTAAATAGACTTTCACAAAAAGCTTCACGCGCACCAGCTGTAATGTCAGCAACCAGCTCCATCTTTATTTTCCATCTTTAAACGGAAAGCATCGACTCAAGATGGCTCTTGCCAGCCACAGCTTGAGAGGTAGGCTATACGGGTGGTGCTTCCCATCTGTGCAAAGCCAAACAGAATCACAAGACAGAATGTGTGGCGGAAGAAGCATCTACATTCTCCAAGAAGTTGGATTGATACTACTTTTGGGGAAAAGATTGTAATTGTTTTACAATTGTCCTTGTTATATAATGCAATTTTATGACACACAATTTAATGCCATTTTATGACACACAGTTCAGTCACTGAGCACAAACACATACTGATAAAATCAAAAGCTTATATCAGTCCTTTTCGGAATTTGGAACATTTGTGGAAATTCCAAAGGGTCATACTTCTTCACTGGCCTGGTGAAGGCACAAAGGAAGACAAACAGAAGACAAGGAAACATTGAGAGGGTGACAAACCAACAATCCGCTGCTGGATGAAGTTTGCCGAAGGAAAGGATACGAAAAGACAGGAGTGCAAAAAGAACTGAGGAAATAGAGGAGATACAATAGTGAGAGGAAATTCAAAATTGCCAGTGATGTAAAAGGTCTTTTGAGAAACTCAATTAGAAAAAAAAAAGAACAAATGAATAAATATATAAATGTTGAAGAGGAAAATTGAAATAAAGCCTTGAAAAGGCAAAAGGTTATACACAGACTTTTGTACTGAGGGAAGGGAGAGACTGAAAACCATTAAAATAGGTGGAGTATCCCCATTTATACTTGTAGAAACACCTTTTAACTTGGTACATTGTAGAGAACCAGAAACTGGTGGTTATATGGGTGCAGTATCGCTGCCAAATTGTTCTCTGCAGGATCGTCACTCGTAGCTGATTCTCAGCTACCTTTTCTGCATCCTGCTCATAGGCATGCAAACTTCTGTTTCTGTTAAAAGTTTATTTTCATTGGGAAGCTAGGGTTATCTTCTTTCGAATAATAGTTCCTAAATGCTTTAGTATAGAACTGGGATGTCCAGTATGGTAACCACTAGCAACATGTTCCTCTTGAACACTTGAAATATAGCTAGTCCAAAATGAAATGAGCCATAAGTGTAAAATATGCAGTGGATTTTGAAGTCAGTATAAGAATAAGAAGGTAAAATATCTTATTTATGCTTTTACATTGATAAGTTTGAAATT
>NW_016802840.1:11588-13655 GCF_001698545.2 Rhinopithecus bieti | reverse complement strand
AAAATTTTAAGGAAAAATTAAGTTTTGCTTTATATTAAATTTCA
Organism: Rhinopithecus bieti; assembly: GCF_001698545.2. Taxonomy (NCBI): domain Eukaryota; kingdom Metazoa; phylum Chordata; class Mammalia; order Primates; family Cercopithecidae; genus Rhinopithecus; species Rhinopithecus bieti. Next base: position 13,611 of record NW_016802840.1, on the reverse strand, counting down.
TTATAGAGCAAGTGAATTAGAGAACTCCAATGTATTTGACAAATATTGCCATATTCCCTTATCTAAATGTACTTGATGTGAGAACAACTTTTTTGACACATCATCATCAACATCGGTTTTAACCAGATGTCATTGTTAATGAATGTTCGCTGATATTTTGAACAAAAATGACTAAACTCAAACATTTTATTAATGATTGTGAGCTATCATCATAAACTTCAATCATTTTTCCTGGTTACTATGCAATGATGGTTTGTCTTTACATTGAGTAGCCTCAGAAAATATCCTTTACTTTTTTCCATGACATATTTATGATTTTCCTGTATTACTCATATTAGTCAGGCTGTCAGAATCCTCTCTTTACAACCCCCTTCTACTTTCGATCTACTGCAGCTTATTAAAGCTTATTATAATTCTGTCTAATGTTAAACTGGCTCTGAATAACAGCCTAGAATGTTCCTTCATGAATAAACTTTCTGACATTTCTTTTGGCTGCTGAAGGTTTTTGCTTGTTTGTCTGTTTGTTTACATCCTGGTTTTCTTTTGTGTTCTGAATACTTAAGGAAGCTAGGGACATGGCAGCTGGAATTGCTATAGGTATTCAAAAGTAGAATTGTTACAAATACTTTTAAGAAAAGCTATAGCAGAGAGCTGGGCGCGGTGGCTCAAGCCTGTAATCCCAGCACTTTGGGAGGCGGAGGTGGGTGGATCACCAGGTCAGGAGATCGAGACCATCCTGGCTAACACAGTGAAACCCCGTCTCTACTAAAAATATAAAAAATTAGCCGGGCATGGTGGCGCGTGCTTGTAGTCCCAGCTACCCGGGAGGCTGAGGCAGGAGAATGGCGTGAACCTGGGAGGCGGAGCTTGCAGTTTTCTGAAATCCAGCCACTGCACTCCAACCTGGGAGACAGCGAGACTCTGTCTCAAGTAGCAGAGAATCCTTTCAAGGAAGGCACAATAAATAAAGAGAATGAATATTTTATGTGTGTTTCATATTACATCAGCTCTGAAGCATTATAAAGTAATGTTTTTAAATCATAAATTTTAAAATGTTTAAAAGTCATGAAATAAATACAGAAAATGTATCATGTGAAAATAGGAAAACGTAGCACCGTATTCCAAAGGTAGTCCAGCACCTTTGGTCAAGAGCATGCACTCCAGAACCGGACTCACTAGATTTAAAACTGGGCCTCTCTACTTTCTAGCTATATGTCATTGAAAATGTCACTTCATATCTCTATGTCTCAGATTCCACATCTGTAAAATGGGTATAATTTAATAGTACTTTTCTCTTAGGCTTATTGGGAAGGTGAAATGATTTAATATATATGTGTACAAAACAAATAGAACATCACTTGATATGTAGTGAGTGCACATTTAAATTAAGCCCTTTGAAACCCAGGAGCTGTTTTATGTTTTGTTTGTCCTTCTAATCTTTAAACAAAGTCTGTTCTATACGATTTATGTAACTGTAAAATATTATAAGCTCTATGAAGTTAGGGATATTGCCTGTCTTATTTATGACTTTAGTTTGGTGCCTAGCGTAGTTCTTGGGAGAGCAGCAAAAGCCCAGTATATATCTGGTGAACAAATGAGTGAATGGATTGTGGTTGAAAACTCATTTTAGGTGAACTACAAGATGTTGCTGTTATAGAAAGAGTAGAGAAATTATTTTTGCTATACTGAAAAGTAAGGTGTCAGTGCTGGCAGGGCCAGATTCAATTATGATGAACTTTGTGATAAATGCCTTGTTCCTTGGAAGACTGTTCTTTGGTATTTAACTTGACCCGATGATGTGTTAATGCCAAGAGTATGATGAGCTAGCAGCCATATTATAATAAAATTATTCATTTTGATAAAATAGATGAAAACAGTACAAGTAAATTATGTAGGTTCCATTGTGACTTAAAGTATTTCCAATATATAGGGGAAATTTTGGAAAATATATTCAAAATTACAGTATATGGACATTTTAGGCTGTTCCTGTCTGATATCAACACAATTTGCTGAAGAGTGTTTC
>NW_016802840.1:5699-8444 GCF_001698545.2 Rhinopithecus bieti | reverse complement strand
TTTTAAGCTAGAACTGTAAGATGCGTTGGACTTCTTCAAGAAACCCTTTAGGAAAACCCTCAGTCACAACATTGGCTATAATGAGGCATGAGAAACAATGGCATTGAGGGCTAAATTGCTCCATTTGGAGATGCTCTATGCAAATCAAGACTCCCCACCATTACTGACCATCTCTGCTGCTTCCTGCAGATCTCAGCTATTGCTTCTAAACAGTGAAATAGTTGTGATGATGAGTTAGAAAGAGAAAACAAAATAAAATTATTTACGTCAGTATCATTTGTTGTATGAACTATTACAAGAGGAACCTTTATCTCCTTGCCATCGGAATGAGCTTTCTTATTTTCTTTCTTTCAACCTTTATTTTAGGTTCAAGGGTACACATGCAGGTTTGTTATATGGGTGAATGCATGTCATGGGGTTTGTTGGACAGATTATTTCCTCAGGCAGGTATGAAGCCTGGTACCCAATAGTTATTTTCCTGATCTTCTCCCTCCTCCCACCCTCCACCCTCTGACAGGCCCCAGTGTATGTTGTTCCCCTCTATGTGCCCATGTGTTCTCATCATTTAGCTTCCACCTATAAGAGAGAATATGTAGTATTTATTTTTCTGTTCCTGCGTTACTTTGCTGTAGATAACGGCCTCTAGTTCCATCCATGTTCTGCAAAGGACATCATCTCATTCCTTTTTTTATGGCTGCATAGAGTTCCATAGTGTATATGAGCTTTTTCTTTATCCAGTCTATCATTGATTGGCATTTAGGTTGATTCCAAGTCTTTTCTATCGTGAATAGTGCTGAAATGAACATAGGGGTGCATGTGTCTTTAGGATAGAATGATTTGTATTCCTCTGGGTATGTACCTAGTAATGGGATTGCTGGGTAGAACAGTGATTCTGTGTTTAGCTCCTTGAGGAACTCCCACACTGGTTTCCGTACTGGTTGAACTAATTTATATTCTCACCAACAGCGTATAAGCTCTCTCTTTTCTCCACAACCTTGCAGCATGTGTTGTTTATTTATTTATTTATTTTACTTTTTAATGGTAGCCATTTTGATTGGTGTGAGATGGTATCTCACTGTGGTTTTTATTTGCATTTCTCTAATGATCAATGATATAGATGTTTTTCCATATGCTTATTGACCACATGCAGACCTTTGTCAGATGTAGTTTGCAAACATTTTCTCCCATTCTGTAGATTGTCTGTTTATTCTATCGATAGTTTATTTAGCCATGCAGAAGCCCTTTAGTTTCATTAGATTCCGTTTGTCAATTTTTTCCTTTGTTGCAATTGCTTTTGGTGTCTTTGTCATGAACTCTTTGCCCACTCATATGTCCAGAATGGTATTGCCTAGATTGTCTTCCAGGGTTTTTTAAAGTTTGGGGTTTAGCATTGAAGTCTTTGATCTTTCTTGAGTTGATTTTTGTATATGGTGTAAGGAAGGGGTTCAGTTTCAATCTTCTTCCCATGGCTAGCCAATTCTCCCAGCACCATTTATTGAATAGGGATTTCTTTCCCTATTGCTCATTTTTATCAGCTTTTCCAAAGATCAGATGGTTGTAGATGTGTGGCCTTATTTTCAAGCTGTCTATTTTGTTCCTTAGTTCAAATATGTTTCTGGCTTTGTACAAATACCATCTTGTTTTGGTTACTGTAGCCCTGTAGTATAGTTTGAAGGTGGGTAGCATGATGCCTCCAGCTTTGTTTCTGTTTTTGCTTAGGATTGCCTTGGCTATTCAGGCTTTTCTGTTGTTGTTCCATATGAATTTTAAAATATTTTTTCTAGTTCTGTGAAGAATGTCATTGGTGGTTTGATAGGAATAGAATTGAATCTATAAATTACTGTGGGCAGTATGGTCATTTTAATAATATTGATTCTTGCTATCAATGAGCATGGATGTTTTTCCATTTGTTTGTGTCCTCTCTGATTTCTTTGAACAGTGTGTTGTAGTTCTCATTGTAGAGACCTTTCACCTATCTGGTTAGCTGTATTCCTAGGTATTTGATGCTTTCTTATTTTCAAATGTAGTTTTCAGATTGGTAAAATTTTCAGACACATCAATCCATTTTCCTGGGCAATAAAGTTCAAAGTGTTTGTTATGGTACACAAAGTCCTTTATGCTAACGTCTCCAGCCATAACTCTCACCATTCCTTTTCTTGCACCACAGGCCCCACCTACCTCTCTATTTCTGGGACAACTTACTTAGCTTTTATTGGTTAGCTTTATCATTAATTTATGCTCTCTCCAAATAAAGGTAATCTTTTGACCTTTGTAACTCTACTCTCTGTCTACACTAATGTTTTGTTGTTGTTGCTGTTTTAGTTTTAGTTTTAGTTTTTTTAGGCTCTGATAATTCAGTAGTAAACAAAGTAGACAAAAACCTTGCCTTCCTTCTAGTGGGAAAAGATAAGCAAATAGCTTGGTAAAATATGTAGTGTGTGGCCGGGCATGGTGGCTCACGTCTGTATTCCCAGCGCTTTGGGAGGCCGATGCGGGAGGATCATGAGGTCAAGAGATCGAGACTATCCTGGCCAACATGGTGAAACCATGTCTCTACTAAAAATACAAAAATTAGCTGGGTGTGGTGGTGTGCACTTGTAGTCCCAGGTACTTGGGAGACTGAGGCAGGAGAATCACTTGAACCCAGGAGGTGGAGGTTACAGTGAACCGAGATCACACCACTGCACTTCAGCCTGGCGACACAGCAAGACAATGTCTAAAAAAAAAAAAAAAAAAAAAAAAAAA
>NW_016802840.1:0-5686 GCF_001698545.2 Rhinopithecus bieti | reverse complement strand
AAAAAAAAAAAAAAAAAAAAAAAAAAAACTAGTGTATCACTTGGTGACGTGTGGGGAAAAATAAAGTAAGGAATGAAGAGAAATGCAGGTTGGAGGCTTTCTCTCAGCCCCAGAGGCATAGGTAAGTTAGAATCCTGAGCAGTCCTAGTCCTCTTGTGATAGTTGTTGTAAACCAAGGTAATAGGCGTAAAGTCATTTGTTTTGATGATCATCAGCTAAATGATCGAATGAATGTTGACAATGAAGGGAGGGGCTATCGCAAGATATGCAAAGACTTCTAGGGCATCCTTTCAGTTCTTCTAACTATGCGGAGTTCTGAGACAGGGCAATTGTAACCAGATTAGCAATCATCTGCTGGACTTCTGCCATGAAGTCAGGAGAAGCCTTGAGAGGAGTGCCCTAATCCAGATCCCACCGAAAACAGGGATTCCCTCTTTGTTAAATTCAAAATGTCTGGAAGATAGAATATTAGGTATAAAATATTAGGCAGTTTTCTCAGTGTGGTTTTTTTACTAATATTATTGAATTTAAAATGTTCAAACTTCAAATTAATAGGTCTTCAAATAATAAAGTGGTATTTAATTAAGGCAAGAACAGGGTAACAGAAACTAGATATTACCTTGAAGAACAGAGCCAAGTACAGACTACTGCTATGCTTCCAAGAGTCCTTGCTGATAGTGAAAAAAAACCATCACTAGAATTGATAGAGGATTTTTACATATTCCTTTTCTATAAGAGAGGTCTATTACTAAAATTGGATCAACAAAGCCCATAATTTATGCTTTCTATCTAGTCTCTGTACACACTAAGTCCATGGTTATGGAAATAAGTCTCAGGAATCAGGTTGGTGAAATCAGAAATTTCATTCTACATCAAAGCTCACCCAAAATTGACAATGTAGGTGAGAAACAAGATGTGTAACCAAGTAACTACAAAGCAATAGGTTGCCAGTGTCAGGATATCTTTTTGAGCAGCTGCAGTGTTTTGGAGCCCTTAAAAAACTTCAAAGCCGTCAAATACCCTTGAGGTTTGCTTTAACCTGGGAGACTTTATTATTCTCATGATGCTGTTTATGGAACAAAGTTGTCATTCATGAAGCTGCCACAAGAAAGAGAAGGCAGGCAACAACTTGGGATTATTCAATAATGTAGCTTATTGACCAAGATTTATGAAGTTCCAAGAAATTATTTTTTTCCTACACTTCACAGTCTTTTCTCACTTTCAGACTCCCACATAACACACTACCATAATCCCTTCCATTATTAGGAAAGATGAGATAAATTTGCATACTCCTGCAACTTTAAAGCCCTTAGTTAAGAAATGTTTGCTGTCTGCCCATGAGCACCTCACCTCTAAATATCTCCTAGTAATCAGCACTCTAGTTTTCTGGGCTGTTCTAGATATCTTGGCACTTGCATCTCTTCTCCATGTACTGAATGGTTACATAATTAGAGATAGCCTACATATTAACTAGAAAAATTGTGAAAAGAATTACAGACAAAAGTAGGGGGAGTTATCAGATAATGGTTTAATATTACTGGTTAAGGAAGTACAAGTTAGAAGCCTACAGTTTTGCCTTATTCAAGAACAAATGACCCCAGACCTATGATGCTTAGTGAGGAGCATAGAATTCTCTTCCAGTTTAGACTGGAAAGACACTAACAGTAAATGGTTTGTACTTGTGCCAAACGAAAAATCCACACCTTGTGTCCAGGAATGATATGGCAGTAACAGCTTCGAGAAGCTTTAGGCTTTTATCAGGTGGAAATGGTAGAGTCAGAGTGACAGTGGGAGCATGAATTGGGGAGGAAGTGGTAAGGTCATGCCAGACAGGAGTGTTCTGACAAAAAGGCATAGAGGTATAAAGGTACAAAGCATGTCAGAAGACAGTAATTTGATTAGTTTGCTGGGGGTAAACTTTCAAACAGAAGAACAGTTAAAAATGAAATTGGAAATGTAAATTAGGGTCAGTTGTATGACTCTCTGAATGTTCAAAGATTGAAAACTAGATCTAATATCTTCCCTTATAAGTAATAAATGACAGACTTGAGTTTTGAGGCTTATTTATTATTACACAGGAAATATCATCTTTTCCAAACAAAAGCTACCTTTAAAAGTTGCTTTGGATACTAGAGAACGTTGATCTCAGAAGGTACTCTTCCTTTTGTGATGGGTCTCTGTATGTTCACATGTAAAATGTACTCTCTCTCAAATAACCAATGATGATATTATAACTTTGTATATGTAATTACTACTGATGGTTTCAAAACATTTTCCATCACTTTAATATCCTATTTGGAGCTCACGAGAATGTCCATGGAAAATACCAACACAGATTTATTAGAGTGAGACTGGAAAACTAACTTTTACTTTCAAATGGGTAACAAGGCCTTTCTGTCATTAATTCTCCCCATGAATACTGAAATAATTTAACTCTCAAGAGTACTATTAATTGACAAGCACACAGTGACAGAACATGTTATCTGTTTTTTGAGTTAATTTGTATTGATCCCAAAATATGTCAGTGGAAACTGCTGTTGCAAAACCCTCTCCCTCAAACTGCTGATGACTTTTATGTCCAGATTTCTAAAGATGACATCCTAGAAAATAAAATATAAAATTCAGTGACTTTTAAATGAAAAAGTCCTCTTTGATAAATTATGTGTATCAAAATGGCCTAAGATTGTCCAAGGACGTCTTTATGCATAATGAACTGGAAGTCTGAGAAAGAGAAACTCTGGTTTGTTTCTCTCTCTTTTTTTTGTATTAGAGGATAACTGTAACCATTTTCATATAAAAATGATTCTAGGTTGGGCTGTATACCACTAACTGATTTTTGTGCATTTATTAGTCCATTCTCACACTGCTATAAAGAACTGCCCAAGACTATAATTTATAAAGAATAGTGATTTAATTGACTCACAGTGCCACATGGCTGGGGTGGCCTCAGGAAACTTACAATCACGAAGGAAGGGGAAGAGGCACGTCTTACATGGTGGCAGGTGAGAGACTGAGTATGTTAAGGAGGAACTGTCAGACCATCAGGTATCCTGAGAACTCACTCACTATCATGATAACAGCATGGGGGCACTGTCCTCATTATCCAGTCACCTTCCACCGGGTCTCTCCCTCGACACATGGGCATTATGGGGATTACAATTCAAGATGAGATTTGGGTGGAGACACAAAGCCTAACAATATCAATGAAAGTGACAAACTTTTATCAATGCAAGTGACAAACTGTAAGACTCAGTGTCCTTGCCTATAAAATATGGGGATAATAATCAGTACTTCACTCGTATGTATCACCAGTCATGGGCTTTAAAAATAACATGTATATCAGTGTTTTGTAGTCCGTAAAGTATTATAAATATGCGTAGTATAATTACTATGAATTGCTACATTCCTAAAGCTGTCCAAATTACAAAGTGTAATATTTAACCACAAAACAGTTATTTTTTGATAACTATTGTATGTTGCCTGTCTCTTTTACATAAATGTTCATTAGGAGAGTGATCTATATCTGCTTTTCACCTATGCATCCTAAGTACCTAAAACAATGTCTGGCACGTTGTAAGTGTTCAAAAAATAAATATTTACCAAATAAATGAATAAAAGCAGAGCATATTTTAATTTACTAACTTATGATGAGATTCTTATATACCTACATGATTTATTAAACATCATGATATAGCCATGGAGTACTACTCAGTCAAAAAAAGGAAAAAAATAATGGCCTTTGCAGCAACCTGGATGGAATTGCAGACCATTATTCTAAATGAAGTAACTCAGGAATGGAAAACCGAACATCGTATGTTCTCACTCACAAGTAGGAACTAAGCTATGAGGATACAAAGGCATAAGAATGATACAATGGACTTTGAGGACTTGGGGGAAAGGATGGAAAAGAGGTGAGGGATAAAAGACTACACATTGGGTTCAATGTATACTGCTCAGATGATGAATGCACCAAAATCTCAGAAATCACCACTGAAGAACTTATTAATGTAACCAAACATCACCTGTACCCCAAAAACCTATGGAAAAAAAATTATAAATTAAAAAAAGGTTTAGGACATCATTTTTTCTTTTTCTTTTAAAAATATTTTCATGTTTTATATACACCTATTATATTCTATAGTATATCAAAAATAAAATTCTAAGGGGTTATTGGCACACAGTTGTCCTATACTGATGTATATCAGACACAAACTAAAGTCTCTGCTATATCAACTCTTCATTTTGACTTCAGGTATTTTAAAATTATATAATATTTCATGCAGAAAAGAAAATACAAAATGTAAGTTAGGGTTTAACAAATTGTAAAACAAATACTGTCATAAGCACCAGTACCCTTAAGATAATTTAAAATTGTGTTTCTTATTTAGTTTTCAATTATAATTGTTGAACCCTCACTTTGTACCTCTCCACAAACACATCCTTCTCTCCTCATCCCTCTGTCAAGATCAACTGTTATGTAGTATTTTGTGTTTATTATGAATGTGTATGTTGGTATAGTTTTACTCTGCAGATATGCATATCTGATGTACTTTTAAACTGTGTATCAATAGTATTATATTGCATACATTTTGTAACATACTTTTATCTATTCATGTTTATGAGAGATATATGTATTTATCAATATGTAACATATATTAATGTCTATCAAGATCTATCAATCGACTGATGATTTATTAAAATCATATGTATTACTATTACAAATGGTGCTACTGTGAACACTATTCTACATGCGCAAGAGTATCACTAATGCAATTTTGCCCCAAAAGGACATTTCATAATGTCTGGAGAGAGTTTTGGTAATTATGGTTGGGGATAGGTTGCTACTATGCTTCTGGCACCAACGGAGCAGAGATCAAAGAGTCTGTTAAACACTCTACAATACATAAGAAAGCCTCCACAACTAAGACTTATGTGCCCCAGTGTAAGTAATGCACAGATAGAGAAGCTCTACTCTAGGTCTTACTATATCTATGAGTGGAATTTCTGGGTTTTCTGTTACGCGCATATTAAACTTTCTTTCCAAAGCTGTTATCTCAACATTCACAGCATATAATAACTCCTCTTACTAATAAAATTTTGCTAATAATTATTGCTAAACTTTAAAATAATTGCCTGTATTCACTCTTTATCTCTTCTTTGTAAAAGAAAATGTGTAATATTGGGATGACTTGTCTCCTGAAACTTTAGTGGGACTGATTTGTAAAACAATCTAGTCCTGGTCTTTTATATTCAGGAATATTTAAAACTCATTTAATTTCTTTAATACCTTGTTACATTTTTCTAGATGTTAGTCTATTGCATGTAAGTTTTAAGTGTATTATTTTTCACTTTTAATAACTTTTACTCTTCTGTAGTTGTGTTTGTGTCCAACTCTAGATTAATACTGTACCTCTCATTTTTCTTCTTCCTCAATCCTAGCAGAGGTTTGTTATTATTCTTTTTTATGCATTAAAATTATTGGTTTTATTAATTCTTCCTGTTTTACTTTGTTTTTTATTAATTTCTATGATTTTTATTATTTACTTTATTGTATTTATTGTTTTGTCACTTTTATAATACCTTCAGAAATACATGTAACTCATTCAGTTATGGCTTGAATCTTTTCATAATATAATGATATTGATATATCTTTGTATTGTATTCTATATTAAGTTATATATTTAAA
>NW_016802839.1:0-8887 GCF_001698545.2 Rhinopithecus bieti | reverse complement strand
CGCCGCCTCCTCCTGGAACCCCGTGCGCCCCCCGCGCCCTGTGCCCCGGACGCCATGAAGCAGCTGTGTCTGTGCGCAGCCGCCTCCTTCGCGGTAGGGCCTGGGGAGGGGGCGCGGGAGCGGGCGGGTCGTGGGTACTTCCTCTCCCCTCTCTTCCCTGTCCCCGGCTGACCTGGACCACCCCCTCGTTCCAGACCCGGGAAAGATGGGTGGGGAGGGGACAGAGGTTGGGGCAGCTTTTGGGGGGATGGAAGAGACATTTGGGGAGACATGTGGACACATTTTGGAAGACACTTTTAAACAAATGGGGACATTTAGGAGCGTTTAGAGGGCATTGGGGGGTGCAGTTTTGGGAAAACATTTTGGAGACAGATGGGGTCACTGAGGGGACAACTTGGAGGCTATTTTGGGAGAGCCGATTTTGCGAAGAGGTAATGATTTGGAGAACAGTTTTGAAGAACAGTTGAGGGATGTTTTGGAGGATATTTTGGGACATGACGGGCTCATTGGGAAGGATGGTTTTACAGAACACTTCAGGAATTTCGGGGAGACATTTTGTAATGCATTTCAGGCTCTAGTTTTGGGAGGAGAAGCCTCGGGATGTTTAGGGGACAGTGGTGGCATTTCAGGCAGTTGCGGATAAACAGTGCAGAGGATGATCCTGAGAGACGTTTAGAGGGGCCTTTTAGGGGTTCAGATGGGACTTTGGAGGGTAGTTTGGAAAAGACTGATGGATCCGTTTGCTGGGGTGATGTTGCAGGGGTGGTTTTCACTAACGGATGAATTGTGGGACAACTTTTTTTGTTGTACACCGGGGTCTTGCTGTGTTGCCCAGGCTGGTCTCAAAATTCCTGGGCTCAAATGATCCTCCCACCGCAGCCTCCCAAGCAGCTACAGGCATGAGCCACCGTGCCCTGCTGATTTTTTTTGTTTTTTATAGAGACGGGGTCCTACTGTGTTGCCCAAGTTGGTCTCAAACTCCTGGGCTCAAGCGATCCTCCCACCTTGGCCTCCCCAAGTGCTGGGATTACAGGCGTGAGCCCCACGCCTGGTCCAGGGAACAACCTTTTGGAAATAGATGCCAGGGGCTGCTCAGGGGATGATGTTGGTGGTGGGCTTTTGTTGGACAACTGGGGTGATGGGCCTGGGGCAGATGCTGGGGTCGCAGGCTTGGGGAACACTGTCTGAAGACCCCTCGCCCAGGACCACCTCCCCTGCAGCTGCGGCTCAGCCCCACTGACCTTGGCTCCTGCCCGCCCTGCGGCCCCTGCCCCATCCCGAAGCCGGCAGCCAGAGGCAGGCGCCAGGCAAGTGCCCAGGGGCAGGCGGTGACAGCCTGGAGGCCCTGTCAGGGGCGCGGGGAGGGGCAGGGGCCAACTCTGCCCCACGCACCTCTGGGTGTGCCCTGCAGAGTCAAGACTGGGGCAAGAGTGACGAGAGGCTGCTACAAGCTGTGGAAAACAACGATGCACCTCGAGTGGCCACCCTCATCGCCCGCAAGGGACTGGTGCCCACGAAGCTAGACCCCGAGGGCAAGTCCGCGTGAGTGCCCGTGACCCGGGAGAGAGATGGCTGAGGGGTGCAACCTGCTGGCTGAACCCTTGTCTCTCACTTCCAGATTCCACCTGGCAGCCATGCGGGGTGCGGCCAGCTGTCTGGAGGTGATGATAGCTCATGGTGCCAATGTCATGAGCACGGACGGGGCAGGTACTGCCAGCTGGGCCCCGGGGAGGGAGGAGGAACTCAGCCCAGATGCCCAGTCTGAGCGTCCAGCCAGGCCCTGATTCCAGGCCTCAGTGTTCCCCGCTGAAAAGGGGAGGCTCCCTCTGGTGCCCCTCCCCTGCCCCAGGGAGACACACGGGCATGTTAGGATGGGGTGGCCAAAGACAGAGACTGTGGCTGGCACCGAGCAAAGCGAGTGGACAGCTTGTGGATGGGGAGTGACTACGATTCAGGTATTGGTTCAGTTGGATGGGGAAATAGCTGGCACAGGGAAGTAGCTGGGGCTTGGGGATAGCTGCAAAGTTTCTGGTTTTTTTTTTTTTTTCTTTTTTTAGGGGAGGGACACAGTCTCCCTTTGTCACCCAGGCTTGAGTGCAATGGGCATGATCGCGGCTCACTGCAGTCTCCACCTCCGGGGCCCAAGAGATCCTCCAACCTCAGCCTTCCAAGTAGCTAGGACTACAGGCGCACACCACCACGCCCAATTACATTTTCTATTCTTAGTAGAGATGTGGTCTCCCTGTGTTGCCCAGGCCGGTCTTGAACTCCTGGGCTCTAAGTGATCCTTCCACCTCAGCCTCCCAACGTGTTGAGATTATAGTTGTAAGGCACCATGCCCAGCCTGCGGAAGTTTCTAGAAAGTGACTGAGGCAGAGGAAGAACCTGGGGCTTGGGAGATAACTGGGACTATTGGACGAACTAAGCTTTGAGGTGTATCTGGGATGTGGGAGTATCCGAGATCAAGGAAGTGACTGAAGGGAACTACTTGGAGTTTGGAGGAGGAACTGGATTCATGACAGTAGCTGAGCTTGCAAAGTATCTGGGGCAGGAGAATAACAAGTAGAGTTTGGGGAATATCTGAGGTATGTGGGATAGCTGGGATCTAGACTAGTAGCTGGAGTTGTGGGAGCAGCTGGAGCTGTGGGAGTAGCTTGAGCTCTTGGAGTAGCTGGGGTACAAGGAGAACTTGTATGTATGTATGACTTAACTGGGGATCTGGGGCGAATAACTGAGATAAAAATGTGTGGCCAAAAGGACTAGTTGGGGCTCAGGAGGCAACTAGCATGGGGACACAGTCAAATCTGAAGCTTTAGGGCCACAGGCATGATGGGCAGGGTATATGGAGTAGCTGGGGATTCGTGGAGCATCAAACAGGGACAGAGTTGGCATATGGAAGAGCAAGGGTATATGGATTGGAAGAACATATACAGCAACTGTGGGTTGTGAAGGGCAGAGCTGAAATTTTGGTGTAGTTGACCCTGTAGAGTATCTGGGAATATGGGGAGTAGCTGAGGCAATAGGGCTTGAGGAATAGGTGGGTGTGGAGAGTCGCTGAGATGGGATTGTCTGGAATACAGACTAGCCATGGCTTGGAGAATCTCTGGGTACAGGGAATAGCATGGTTTTGAGAAGTACCTGACAGTGGGGCACAATGGCTCATGCCTGTTAATCCCAGCGCTTTGGGAGGCTAAGGTGGGAGGATCGCATGAGCCAAGGAGTTCAAGACCAGCTTGGGCAACATAGCAAGACCCCTGTCTCTACAGAAAATACAAATACATTAGCCGGACATGGTGGCACTTGCTTGTAGTCCCAGCTACTTGGGAGACTGAGACGGGAGGATCGCTTGAGCCTAGGTGTTCAAGCCTACAGTGAGCTATGATCATACTGCACTCTAGCCTGGGTGACAGAGCAAGATGCTGTCTGTAGGGAAAAAAAGAGAGAAATACTGGGGTTCAGGGACTTTGCTAGATACAGAAACTCATCACAAGTCGTTGACATGGCTTGGGGAGCAGCTGCGAGCTACTTGAATAGCTGGAGCTCCAGTAAATCTTCTTTTCTTCCCCAGGTTACAATGCCCTCCACCTGGCCGCCAAATACGGGCACCCACAGTGCTTGAAGCAACTACTGCAGGTCATTTACTTTCTTATCTCAGCTACTCCCTTGGCCCCTACTACTCCTGAGTTCCAGCAATTCCTTGAACCCCCAGATGCTCTGTGAATCCTAGATATTCCTTGGCCCCTTTTACTCCAGAACCCTAGCTACTCCCTAGATAACCAGATACTCTAAGACCATCCACATGTTTCTCCTATTTAAGATATACTCCCGAGCCGGGCGTGGTGGCTCAAGCCTGTAATCCCAGCACTTTTGGAGGCTGAGACCGGTGGATCGCCTGAGGTCAGGAGTTCGAGACCAGCCTGGCCAACATAGTGAAACCCCGTCTCTACTATAAATACAAGAAATTAGCCAGGCTTGGTGGCAGGTGCCTGTAATCCCAGCTACTAGGGAGGCTGAGGCAGGAGAATCTCTGAACTCAGGAGGCAGAGGTTGCAGTGAGCCAGGATCACGCCATTGCGCTCCAGCCTGGGCAACAAGAGCGAAACACCATATAATAAAAAATATATATATGTATATATACTCCCAGTGCCAGGTATTTCCTGAGCTCTGTTTCTCCCCAAGCCCTAGGTCCTTTCTTAGACCCAGACACTTGCAGAGTTCCCAGCTGCTCCCAAAATTCCCAGCTGCTTCTCAGCTCCCAGCTATTTTCTTTTCTCACCAAGTTTCATGAAAATGGAGTCACTTGGGGACCAGGGAAGGGCGAGGCTGAAGTATAGGAGAGCCCAGGGTGGGGAAGGCAGTCCTGGAGAAATCAGGCAGCAAGAAGGATGGCTCTGCCTCAAAGGACTCGCCCCATCNTTTTTTTTTTTTTTTTTTTTTTTTGAGATAGAATCTCCCACTGTTGCTCAGACTGGAGTTCAATGGTGCAATCTCGGCTCACTGCAACCTCCACCTCCCAGGTTCAAGCAATTCTCCTGCCTTAGCCTCCTAAGTAGCTGGGATTACAGGCCTGTGCCACAACACCCGCCTAAAATTTTTTTGTGTTTTTGGTAGAGGCGGGGTTTCACCATGTTGACCAGGCTCGTCTCGAACTCCTGACCTCAGGTGATCTGCCCGCCTCGGCCTCCCAAAGTGCTGGGGTTACAGGCGTGAGCCACTGTGCCAGCCCTTCTCCTCCTTTTTTATTACCTACTGTATGCCAGGCACTGGAGCCCATCATAAATCCCAGTTACCCTTTGAACCGCAGGCTTTTAGCCCATTGCACAGATGAGGCTTAACGAGGCTGTCACTTGACCGCAGATAAGTCGTAGGGAATCCAGGTCATCTGACCTCAAGGAGCAGCCAGTTGTACTCCTGGTCTTTGTGAGGATGAGGAGAGGTCCCTAGGGTTTAATTTCCGTTGAGGAGCTCCTAGGAGATATCAGGAAAACCATAGCTTCAGGCAGCTGGCACCCTCATAATCACCAAATCCAATCTCCTTCCCAGAGGGAGGGAAAGGGACCCACGGATGTGAACCAGAACCCACAGCCCCCGATCTGTCCACTGTGCCCATGAAATTCAGGCGTGGCTTTCGCTGACGACTCACGAAACATCTGTTCTTTTGGAAACTCAGAATAAATTTGGGCTTTTGGGGTTTTAGTCCCTGAGTGAGAATTCCCTGTAGTTGGAGTGTGCTGCCACCTAGTGGCAGCAATGCCTCTGGTCACAATACAGGAGCCCATTGGTTTTTGTCATTCAACAGTTACCGGGCACTTTGGAAGGCCCAGGCGGGCAGATTACCGGAGGTCAGGAGTTTGAGAATAGCCTGGCCAACATGGTGAAACCCTGTCTCTACTAATAATAAAAAATTAAGGCCAGGCGCTGTGGCTCACGCCTGTAATCCCAGCACTTTGGGGGCCCGAGGCGGGCGGATCGAGACCATCCTGGCTAACCCAGTGAAACCCCGTCTCTACTAAAAATACAAAAAATTAACCGGGTGTGGTGGCGCGCCTGTAGTCCCAGCTACTCGGGAGGCTGAGGCAGGAGAAGCGCTTGAACCCGGGAGGCGGAGGTTTCAGTGAGCCGAGATCGCACCACTGCGCAGCCTGGGCAACAGAGCAAGACTCCATCTCAAAAAAAACAACAACAGAAAACAGTTATTGTGTACAGTGTGTCAGGCACTGTTCTACATGCTGTAGATAAGGTTTGCAGCAATCAAAACCTCATACTCCCTCAGACACACAGCAGGTACCCAAATAGAGTTTATTGACTGAAAAGTGGATTTTTGTGCATAGACTGTATGTCAACCTGCTGGAATTCACACCCAGGGATTCCAGAGACTGTGCTCTTGTCTCAGCTGCACAGCCTCCTGGGGAGCCTCCCTGTCTCCACTCTGGTCCTGCGCAAATGGCAGTAGGAGGGATCTCTTAAAATATAAATAGACCAAAATAAAAAAATAAAAAAATAAAAAAAAAAATATAAATAGATCAGGCACAGTGGTGCAGGCCTGTAATCCCAGTGCTATGGGGGACAGAGGTAGGAGGATTGCTTGAGCCCAGGAGTTTGAGACCCAGCCTGGGCAACATGGCAAAACCCCGTCTCTACTAAAAATATAAAAATTAGCCAGGTGTGATGGCTCATGTCTATAATCCCAGCTACTCGGGAGGCTGAGGCAGGAGAATCGCTGGAACCCAGGAGGCAGAGGTTGCAGTCATCCAAGATCACACCCCTGCACTCCAGCGTGGGTGCAGAGGGAGACTCCGTCTCAAAAAATAAAAATAAAAATAAAATAAATAAATAAATAGGCCGGGCGCAGTGGCTCACGCCTGTAATCCCAGCACTTTGGGAGGCCGAGGCGGGTGGATCACAAGGTCAGGAGATCGAGACCACGGTGAAACCCCGTCTCTACTAGAAATATAAAAAATTAGCCGGGCACGATGGCAGGCGCCTGTAGTCCCAGCTACTCGGGAGGCTGAGGCAGGAGAATGGCGTGAACCCGGGAGGCGGAGCTTTCAGTGAGCCGAGATTGCGCCATTGTACTCCAGCCTGGGGCACAGAGCGAGACTCTGTCTCTAAACAAATAAATAAATAAATACAGAAACGGGGCCGGGATTGGTGGCTCCACCCTATAATCCCAGCCCTTTGGGAGCCAGAGGCAGGAGGATTGCTTGAGCCCAGGAGTTTGAGACCACCCTGGGCAATATAGTGGCATTCCATTTCCATAAAAAAAATCCAAAAGAAAATTAGCCAGGAGTGGTGGTGCACACCCACACTCCCGGCCACTCAGGAGGCCAAGGCGAGCAGACTGAGCCCAGGAGTTCAAGAAAAGCCTGGGCAACATAGCAAGACCCTGTCTCTAAAAAAACAAAATAAAGTAAAAATTAGCCAGGCATGGTTGCACATGCCTGTAGTGTGGGTCTCATGCCTGTAATCCCAGCCCCTCGGGAGGCCGAGGCAGGAGGATTGCTTGAGCCCAGAAGTTTGAGACCAGCCTGGGCAACACAGTGAGACCCCATCTCTACAGAAAGTAGAGGGAACCACAGTGCTTGGGACTAGCAGTTGGCAGACCTAGATCCAAGATCTGACTCTTCCTGTGACCCCACTGGGTGACCCCAGGCCTGGTTGGGCCTCGGTTTCTGCATCTGGAAAATGCAAAATTTGCCTTTGTTACAAATCTCCCAGGGTACGTGGGAATTTCTCATGAAATAAAGGGGCAGGGTCATACCCAGGCAGAAAGTCCCCAGAAAAGGTTGAAGTCTCACCCTACCCCTACACTTCCCCCTTTTGTTTTTCTTCCTTTCTTTTCTTGGTTTTTGAGACAAGGTCTCACTCTTGTCACCCAGGCTGGTGTGCAGTGGTGTCATCATGGCTCACTGCAGCCTTGAACTCCTGAGCTCAAGTAGTCCTCCTGCTTCAGCCTCCCGAGTAGCTGGTTCCACAGACACATGCCACCACCACACCCAGATAATTTTTGCTTTTTTTTTTTTTTGTAGAGACAGGATCTTGCTATGTTGGCCCAGGTTGATCTCGAACTCCTGGGTTCAAGCGATCCTCCTGCCTCGGCCTCCCAAGGTGCTGGGGTTGAGCTACCACACCCGACAACCTTTTCTCTTTTGCAGTGGCTGGTGGCTGTCTCTCCTGTTCAGAGGTGCTCTGCTCCTTTAAGGCACATCTAAACCCCCAAGATCGGGTAAGCTTCTGGGATCTCTTAGGGGAAGATGTTATGCTTGAGGTATGCTGCCACCCACCAAGTGGCAGTATTTCAGGCACCCTTTGAAAGCCTGAGAAAGTTCAAGGTGAAAACTCAAGGGCAGTTCTATAGGCTTCTGCACCTCCCAGGGGTCAGTTTCTCATGCCATCGCATCCCTCCTCCTCCCTACCAGTCAGGTGCAACCCCCCTCATTATAGCAGCTCAGATGTGTCACACAGACCTGTGCCGTCTCCTACTGCAGCAAGGGGCTGCCGCAAATGATCAGGACCTGCAAGGCAGGTGAGTATCTCCCCTCCCAGCCGGTCCACCCTATGCCATGTGACCTTGGGCAAGACTCTTAACCTCTCTGAGTAAAGCGATCTAGCCAGCCTCCTCTTCCCAGCCCGGCCTGGGTACTGAGGTGGGCGTGGGGGCTTGGAGGATGTTCTCATCTCCTCAATAGCCCCCTCCCCTGGTAGGACGGCCCTGATGCTGGCCTGTGAGGGGGCCAGCCCCGAAACAGTGGAAGTCCTGCTGCAGGGCGGAGCCCAGCCGGGCATCACCGATGCGCTGGGGCAGGACGCGGCTCACTATGGCGCCCTGGCGGGGGACAAGCTCATCCTGCACCTTCTGCAAGAGGCGGCCCAGCGCCCCTCCCCACCGAGCGGTATGCAAGCCCCACCTCCCCGCTGCATTTGCTTCTTGGCAGCTTCTTGTCACCCCTTTTCTTTATCATGAATAGTTTCAAGGTACCCCCGACTGTCTGCATTCTAGGAGGTCCCAGAGCTTACCCAATTCTACTCAGAACAGTTTCAAGGAGCCCCAGGGCATTTAGGGTAGTCTAGGAGGGTCTGCTTCTGCTTTCCTGGGTCATCTGTACAGGAAGAACTTTGTTGGCCGTCGGTGGCTCACGCCTGTAATCCCAGCACTTTGGGAGGCCGAGGTGGGTGGATCATGAGGTCAGGAGATCAAGACCGTCCTGGCTTACACGGTGAAGCCCCATCTCTACTAAAAATACAAAAAAATGAGCCGGGCGAGGTGGCGGGCGCCTGTAGTCCCAGCTGCTTGGAAGGCTGAGGCAGGAGAATGGGGTGAACCCGGGAGGCGCAGCTTGCAGTGAGCCGAGATCGCGCCACTGCGCTCCAGCCTGGGCAACAGAAC
>NW_016802838.1:5956-8053 GCF_001698545.2 Rhinopithecus bieti | reverse complement strand
TGAAGCCCAATAAGCAAAAGCTTTCTTTTCTTTCCCTTCCCCCCTCCCCACTCCCATCTATGTGCATGTACTGTGGTTACTATAGCAACGATACTATAGAAATCACAAGAAAACTAAAATAGATATTAAATCTATCCCTCCCCAAATTTTTCTTTTTAAAATTTAGCATACTTTTACTTACGCTTTGAGAATATTACATTTAAAAATTGTCAAGATAGAACTACATGGTGGTGGTGTTAAGTCATTTTAATTAATGGTCACTTCAAAAGAAGTTCACTTCTAAATGAGAGCTTAGTCTTTATGGGAAATAGCCAAATTTCAAATTCATGATGGAGCTAATCCTGTTTGAGTTCTATCAGGGATAGTTCACTCACTCTTCCTTCATTCCCACTCAGAATTCAAGACAAGGCTCTTATACCTGATTGTGCAGATTGACAGGCTTCAATCTATTTAGGGAACATACACCACAGCAACTGAACACAAGCAGTGAGCACTCACAGAACTGACACCTGGGTATATTCCTACTACTTCAAACACACACCCACACATCCCTATCTACATGATCACACAGCTCTAACACCTGGAAATACTCACCTAAAATGATGGGATAAAACCAACCTGAAGGGGGTTTCTTTGTATTTTGGTGGGGGTTTTTTGTTGGTGTCCTTACATTTTTTAAAATTCTGGCAACAGGCCGGTGTGGTGGCTCATGCCTGTAATCCCAGCACTTTGCGAGGCCAAGACAGGCAGATCACGAAGTAAGGAGTTCGAGACTAGCCTGGCCAACATAGTGAAACCCAGTCTCCACTAAAAATACAAAATATTAGCTGGGCATGGTGGCAGGTGCCTATAATCCTAGCTACTGGGAAGGCTGAGGCAGGAGAATCAGGGAAGCAGAACCCGGGAATCGGAGGTTGCAACAAGCCAAGATCACACCACTGCACACCAGCCTGGGCGACAGTGCGAGACTCCATCTCAAAAAAAAAAAAAAAAAATTCTGGCAATAGTCTGTTTTTTTTAATTACTAGAGTGTTTCTTCAGTCTACATCCCCTGCATATTTTACAACTCCTGGCGATTCATTTACCTCAGTGTTAAGATCCTGTAGAATGTCACCTAGCAGATCATCCTTGGACAAGTCTACAGCTTTCTGGAAATGATAAAGAAAGGTAACATGAGAAAGCCTTGCACTTAAATTTCTCACCAAAACTACACACATGTGTATGAAAGGAAGAACCTAGCCAGTTAGTCCTTGCCTCTTCATTCCTCACTCTGAGTGTTCATCTACATTCACAGATTTTAACAACCACCTGTGTATATATCATTCCTACATCTATAGCTCCCGTCCTCTACTTTAACCCTTATTCTATGATCTTCCTTCTACTCACTAAAATTAAACACACTCTCAATTCAGCTTTTCTGTTCAATTTTCTTTTCCATTTCCCAAGTTCCAATCACTGAGGTGCCTTAATTCACTTAGAAATCTACATCCAACTTAGTGAAATTGGAAAAATGTTACTCAAATATATACAGAGCACCTATTATCTGTATAATCAAATATTAAATTTACCTCACAAAGGAAAATACAAAAGATAAGGAAACCATGAAACTCACATCTGCAGTTTTCTTTCCAGCACAAGCAATGAACATTGACTTAATACTGCTCGGTTTTGTCACTGCGGGCTTCTTTACATTCCTCTTGTCTTTGTTGCGTGCTTTACCATCTTTTCCTATTGGAATATGAATTATTTAGAAACATGCATCAGCAAAAATCAAAATGGAAAACTAAAAGCCTAGTCACTTGATCTCTATCGGGAAGAAAATGTTAAGAATTAAAATACATCACGCCTGTAATCCCAGCACTTTGGGACGCCAAGGCGGGCAGATCACGAGATCAGGAGATCGAGACCATCCTGACTAACACAGTGAAACCGCATCTCTACAAAAAAAATACAAAAAAAAAATTAGCTGGGCGTAGTGGCAGGCACCTGTAGTCCCAGCTACTCAGGAGGCTGAGGCAGGAGAATGGCGTGAACCCGGAAGGTGGAGCTTGCAGTGAGCCAAGATCGCACCACTGCACTCTAGCCTGGGCGACAGAG
>NW_016802838.1:0-2997 GCF_001698545.2 Rhinopithecus bieti | reverse complement strand
AAATTTTACGTTACGCGTATTTTACCATAGTTAAAAAAAAAAGTATTTCCATGGGCCTAATGTTGTGAAAAGGTTTGCAGGACATTTGTGAAAAATGTGAGACAGGAGATCTGTATCATCTGGAGTACTTTGAAAACAGAATATAATAGTCAAAATGTTTAGTATATAAAATTCGGGTCTTGACAGTGTATGAACAGAGGAGGTCAACAGAGGTTTGAATAGCAAGGAAGGCTTCATGAGGGCTTTAATCTCACCACTGTAGGTTAGTAGGATTTAGACAGAAGGATAAAAAGATGAATACAAGTAAACACTTGAGGTGGAATTCTTCCACAGTTTAGTGTTTCTGTTTTGTTTTATTGCATTTTCCTGCTGATTTTTCTTCATTGGGACTTGGTTGATATTTTTCTCTGTGGTTTTGTTTTGTTTTGTTTTTTCCTGTTACCCAGGCTGGAGTGCAGTAGCACGATCTTGGCTCACTGCAACCTCTGCCTCCCGGGTTGAAGAGATCAAGAGATTTTCCTGCCTCAGCCTCCCAAGTAGCTGGGATTACAGACGCCCACGACCACATCCGACTAATTTTTCTATTTTTAGTTGAGACGGGGTTTCACCATATCAGCCAGGCTGGTCTTGAACTCCTGACTTCAGGTGATCTGCCCCACCTCAGCCTCCCAAAGTGCTGGGATTACAGGCATGAGCCGCCGCACCTGGCCATTTTTCTGTTTGAAAACATGCCAGGAATTAGATCCACACCATAAAGCTTTGACTTTTTACTTCTAAGCAAAACTCAGTAATTTCTTATAAGTCTTTAAAGTGCATTGCAGAAGTCCATTTTCCTTCCTAGGATCTTGTGACCTTTACTGGGCTCCTAGAAAGGGACACTGAAACAGTGGGGACTTGTGGGTGAATGGTGGTGGCAAAGCACGAAATAAAAATTTCTAAGACTAGCTCTTTTCCGGATCAAATCATTCTCTTCACTAACGTATTACTCGGAAGAGATAATATGATGACTATGGAAACACAGAGATGGATTGTTTATTCAACAAAACTACATACTTACTTTGAGTCCACTACTGTGATTAGCACTGAGATTACCAGGACATGAGTCCTTTCTTTGAGAAGCTCACTGTCCAGTCCAACCTCCTAATTCACAGCTGACAAAAACTCAAGTCCAGATAGGTAATGGGATTAGTTCAAGACGACACAGACAATTAACAGAACCATAACTCTAACATAGGCCTCCTCAGTTCAGGGAAATGAAAGTGGCACATGAGCTCATTCTCTTCTTCATAGACTCACACAAACTAGAAATACACAATTAGCCACACTGCTACCAAATGGTACCAGTGTAGAAAATTTCCACATTATACAGGTTGGCAGAACCAGGAAGATGGTTCATATATTCTAATTTAACTAATAAATGAATGAAGAATAAATAACATCACACATAGAAAAAATACACATATGCTTATTTTTTGTAATAAACCAGAAACTAATAAAAAAGTTACTGATTTTCATTTTTAAAACATATAAATGTTTTACAATATTCAGAAGTAAAATTAAAAGGATTTTTTAAAACTGAAATTGGAATACAAACAAAAAATGAACCTATGTAGTAAATTAATACAACACACACTAAAGAATTACTTTACATAGCTTCTGAACACAATAGTCTGACTATAGACCCTTAGGATATATACCAAGAACAAATAAAACTGTAGAGAAATCATAAACTTTACTTAGAAAGGTTGTTAGTACAGATAATGATTTAGCGATTCTGACATTATTTTGTGTATATTTTAGAAGACAAGGGTTTTCATTGAGGGTGAAGGCAGATACAAATATAGAATTGGGAAGATAAAGAACCCAGTGATGTTGGATTTCAACCAATCAAATATATCCGTATGATCTCATGACATATATATAATTTCCTTGTTCTGTTCACTGAAAGGGTCTAGAAGCCATTACACTCCAACAGCAATGAGCACATCCATCTCCCATATCTGGACACCATTCCCCACTAAAAGGAACCAGGATTCTTGGGAGAAATGGTTGGTTCCAGGTCTAGGGCAGGAATAATACAAGCTAAACCTGGAACATCTTATCCTCTTAGCCCAGAAAGCAAGGAAATGCTCAAAGACTGATGGAGCCATGTCAAAAGAACACAGGAGGTGGCTTAAAGGGGCTCTTACCAGCCAAATCTGGGATAATTTGAACATAAAAGGAAAATGATAATAATTGCTGCTGAATTGTAACAGTAAATCTTTTAGAAATACATGAGTCTGAAGCAATAATTTTAAAAGAAGGGAAAGGATCAACAATAGATGCTAAAAGCACTGGGTAAAATTCATGGGGAAATGGAATATACACATGGTCTCAAATTATCACCCCTATTTTGCATTAATTACAAAAGGGAGGAAAGCAGCTTTACAAGGAAGAAATCTGACAAATATCATCTTAACCAAAAGATCAAACTTAGTATCAACAATAATGGTACAAGTGACATCATATGCCCCTGATATGAACGATTGGAAGGACAGAATTTTATATTGTAGGTCTTAACAAAGCATTTATTTATAAATATTTATTTATTGTTGCCAAAATATTTAACCCAAATCTAAGCACAACGAAGCAGTCAGGTAAAACTCAGATTGTGGGACATTCAACAAAACAAACAGCCTGGTCCCTTCAAAATCAATGTCATGAAAGACAAAAGAGGCCAGGGTGGCAGGGGAGGGGGGCAGGTGTTGCTGTTCTACATTAAAAAAGACTATAGAGACATGAAAACTAAAATAGATTCTGCATTTTAAAATAGCTTTAAAAGATACTATTGGGCTAATTGGGAAACTTTTAATATAGACAATATATTAGATATCATGATAATGTTATTGTGGTTAAGTAGTCAAGTATCCTTACTCTTAGGAGGTCACTGCTGAAGTTCAAAGTCCACTGAGCAAAAAAGTCTCTGTGTATGTGGTTGGAAGGAGAGAGAAAACTAAT
>NW_016802837.1:14049-14893 GCF_001698545.2 Rhinopithecus bieti | reverse complement strand
TAAATGTGATCCAAAATATCCCTTCTCAGATTCCCCAAAAGCAGTGCTACCAAACGGTGTCATGAAGTGGATGGTGGAACTCTGTGAGATGAATTCACAAATCACAAATCAGTTTCTCAGAAAGTTTCTTTCTAGTTTTTATATTAGGATATTTCCTTTGTCAGAATAAGCACCAATGCACTCCGAAATATCCCCTTGCAGATTCCAAAAAAACAGTTTTGGCAAACTTCTCAATAAAAACAACAGTGTAAATCTGTGAGGTGAATTCACACATCACAAAGTACATTCTCAGAAAGCTTCCTTTTGATTTGTATCTGAGGATATTTCCTTTGTCACCAGAGGCTTCAATGTACTCCCATATATCCTATTGCAGATTCCATGAAAAGCGTTTTATTAAACTACTCAATGAAAAGAATGGTGAAGCTCTGCAAGATTAATTCACACACCACAAGGCAGTTTATCAGAAAGATTTTTTCTACTTTTTATCTGAGGTTATTTTCTATTTCACTGTAGGCTTCAATGTGCTCCCAAATATCCCTTTGCAGATTCCTCAAAAAGGGTGTTAGCAAACGGCTTCATGAAAAGAAAGGTGTAACTCTGTGAGATAAATTCACATATCACAATGCTGTTTCTCTCAAACCTTCTTTCTAGTTTTTATCTGAGGATATTCACATTTTCACCATATTCCTCAAGGTGCTCTCGAATATCCCATTGCAGAAAAAAAAGAAAAAATTGTTAGCCAACTTCTCAATGAAAAGAACAGTGTAACTCTATGAAGTGAATTCACAAATCACAAAGCCGTTTCACAGAATGCTTCTTTTCAGTTTTTATCTGAGGATATTTC
>NW_016802837.1:5190-10084 GCF_001698545.2 Rhinopithecus bieti | reverse complement strand
CATCCTATTGGTTTTGTCTGAGGATATTTCCTTTGTAACCATTGTCTTCAATGTGCTCCCAAATATCCTATTGCAGATTCACAAAAACAGTGCTATGAAAACACCTGTGTATCTCTGTGAGATGAATTCACCCATCCAAAAGTAGTTTTTCAGAAAGCGTCTTCCTAGCTTTTATTTTAAGATATTTCTTTTTCCACCATAGGCATCATATGCTCTCAAATATCCATTCTCAGACATCACAAAAACAGTGATGCCAAAGTGCTCCCTCAACAGAAACGTTTACCTCTATGAGATAAATGCACACATTACAAAGGAGTTTCTCAGAAAGCTTCTCTCCAGTTTTTGCCTGAAGATATTTCCTTTTTTGCCATTGGAATCTATGTGCACCTGAATAGCCCATTGCACTTTCCACAAAAACAGTGTTACCATACTGCTCAATGAAAAGTAAGGTGTATCTCTGTGAGATGAATTAACTCATCACAAAGCAGTTTCTCAAAAAACTTCTTTCTAGTTTCAATCTGAGGATATTTCCTTTTTCATCACAGGATTCAATGTGTTCAAAAATAACTCCTCCCAGATACCACATAAACAGTGATGCCAAACTGCTCAATCAACAAAAACGTTAAACTCTTTGAGATGAATACATACATCACAAAATCATTTCTTGAAGGGCTTCTCTCTAGTTTTATCTGCAGTTATTTCCTTTTCACCATAGGCCTCCCGAATATTCCTTTGCAGATTCCATGAAAGCAGTGCTACCAAACTGCTCAAAGAAAGCAAAGGTGTGACACTGTGTGTTGAATTCACCCATCACAAAGAAATTTCTCAGAAAGCTGCCTTCTAGTTTTTATCTCAAGGTATGTCCTTTTCCACTCTCAGCTTCCATGCACTCCCAAATATCCATTCGCAGACACCACAAAACTTCTTTCTAGTTTTTATCTGAGGATATTTCCTTTTTCAATATAGGCCCCATGTGGCCCCAAATATCCATTTACAGATCCCATGAAAACAGTGTTAGCAATCTGCTCCATGAAAAGAAGTTGTAAATCTGTGAGACGAAATCACACATTGCGAAGAAGATTCTCAAAAGCCTCTTTCCAGTTTTATCTGAGGATATATCCTTTGTTACCATAGGCTTCAATGCGATCCAAAATATCCCTTCTCGGATTCCCCAAAAACAGTGGTACCAAACTGCTCCATGAAAAGTATCGTGTATCTTTGTGAGATAAATTCACAACTCGCAAAGCACTTTCACAGAAAAATTCTTTCTAGTTTTACTCTGAGGATATTTCTTTGTCTATGTAAGCTTCAATGCACTCCAAAATATCCCATTGCAGATTTCAAGTAAAAAGTCTTAGTACACTGCTCAATGAAACAAACAGTGTAACTCTCTGAGATAAATTCAGGCATCACAATGCAGTTTCTCAGAAAGATTCTTTCTGGTTTTTATCTGACGATATTTCCTTCATCATCATAGGCTCAATGCTCTCCCAAATATTCTATTGCAGATTCAACGAAAACAGTGTTAACAAAGTGCTTAATGAAAAGAATGGTGAAAATCTGTGAGGTGAATTCACACATTACAAAGCAGTTTCTCAGAAAGCTTCTTTCTAGTTTTTATCTGAGGATATTCCCTGTTTCACAATAGGCCTCAATGTGTTCCCAAATATTCCTTTGCAGATTCCACAAAAACAGTGTTAGAAAACTGCTCCATCAAAAGAAAGGTGTAATGCTATGAGTTGAATTCACACATGACAAAGAAATTTCTCAGAAAGTTTCTTTCTAGTTATTACCTGAGCATATTGCCTTTGTCACCACAGGCTTCAATGGGATCCAAAATATCTCCTCTCAGATTCCCCAAAAACAATGTTACCAATCTACTCCATGAAAAAAATCGTGCAACTCTGTGAGATGAATTCACACATCACAAAGCGTTTTCTCAGAGACCTTCTTTCTAGTTTATACATGATTGTATTTCCTTTGTCACCTTAAGCTTCAATGCACTCTGAAATATCTCCTTGCAGATTCCATGAATATTGAATTATCTCTTTGCAGATTCCATGAAACCAGTGTTAGCAAACTGCTCATCAAAAAGAACTGTGTAACTCTGTGAGATGAGTTCACACATCATAAAGTAGTTTCTCAGAAAGCTTCTCTCTAGTTTTTATCTGAGGATATTTCCTTATTCACCATAGGCCTCAATGCGCTCCCATATATCCCTTTTCATATTCCAGGAAAACAGCGTTAGCAAACTACTCAATGAAAAGTATGGTGTACCTCTGTGAGATGAGTTCACATATCATAAAGCAGTTTCTCAGAAAGCTTATTTCTAGTGTTTATCTGTGGATACTGCCTTTTTCAATATAGGCCTCAATGCACTCCCAAATATCCCCTTTTAGTTTCCACAACAACAGTGTTAGTAAATTGCCCCATGCAGTAACTCTGTGAGATGAATTCACACATCAAAAAGAACGTTCTCAGGAAGTTACTTTCTAGTTTTTATCTGAGGATATTTCCTTTGTCTCAATCAGCTTCAATGTGATCCAAAATATCCCATCTCAAATTCCCCAAGAACGGTGCTACCAATCTGCTCCATAAAAAAGATCACACAACTCTGTGAGATGAATTCACAAATCACAAAGCAGTTTCCCAGAAAGTGTCTTTCTAGTTTTTGTCTGAGGATATTCACTTTGTCACCATAAGCTTCCATACACTATGAAATATACCTCTGCAGATTCCATGAAAACAGTGTTAACAAACTGCTCAATGAAACGAACCGTGTAATGCTGTGAGATGAGTTCACACATCACAAAGCAGTTTCTCAGAAAGCGTCTTTCTAGTTTTGTCTGGGGATATTTCCTTTTCACCATAGGCCTCAATGTGTTCCCAAATATTCCTTTGCAGATTCCATGAAAACAGTGTTAGGAAACTGCTCCATGAAAAGAAAGGTGTAACTCTGTGAGATGAATTCACACATAATGAAGAAGTTTCCCAAAAGCCTTATTTCTAGTTTTTATCTGAGGATATTTGCTTTGTCAATATCGGCTTCAATGTAATCCAAATTATCCCTCCTGAGATTCCCCAAAAACAGTGCTACCAAACGAATCCAAGGAAAGAAATGTGTAACTCTGTATGATAAATTCACCGATCACAAAGCAGTTTGTCAGGAAGCTTCTTTTTAGTTTTTGTCTGAGGATATATCCTTTGTCACCATAAGCTTCAATGCGTTCTGAAATATCTCATTGCAGATTCCAAGAAAACTGTTAGGAAACTGCTCAATGAAAAGAACAGTGTAACTCTTTGAGTTCAATTCACACATCACAAAACAGTCTCTCAGGAAGCTTCCTTTAGCTTTTTAATTGAAGATATTTTGTTTGTCACCATAGACTTCAATGTGCTCCCAAATATCCGTTGCAGATTCCATGAAAACAGTGTTAGTAAACTGCTCCATGAAATGAATGGTGTATCTCTGTGATACATCACGAAGCAATTTCTCAGAAAACTTCTTTCTAGTTTTTATCAACAGATAGTTTCTTTTTCAAGATAAGCCTCAATGCGATCCCAAATATCCCTTTACATTTTCCACGAAAACAGTGTTAGCAAACTGCTTCAAGCAAAGAAAGCTGGCCGGGTGCAGTGGCTCAAGCCTGTAATCCCAGCACTTTGGGAGGCAAAGACAGGTGGATCACGAGGTCAGGAAATCAAGACCATCCTGGCTAACACGGTGAAATCCTGTCTCTACTAAAAAATACAAAATCTAGCCGGGCGAGGTGGCAGGTGCCTGTAGTCCCAGCTACTCAGGAGGCTGAGGCAGGAGAATGGCGTGAACCCGGGAGGCGGAAGTTGCAGTGAGCTGAGATCCGGCCACTGCACTCCAGCCCAGGTGACAAAGTGAGACTCCGTCCCCCCCCAACAAAAAAAGAAAGAAAAGAAAGCTGTAAATCTGTTAGAGGAATTCACACATCACAAATAAATTTATCAGAAAGCTTCTTTCTAATTTTTATCTGAAGATATTTCCTTTGTCACCATAGGCTTCAATGCGATCCAAAATATCCCTTCTCAGATTCCCCAAAAACAGTGCTACCAAACCGCTTCATGAGAAGAATGGTTTGACTCTGTGGGATGAATTCACATATCACAGAAAGATTCTTTCTAATTTTTGCTGAGGATATTTCCTTTGTTTCCCTGAGCTTCCATGCACTCCCAAATATCCTGTTGCAGATTGCACAATAGGAATCACACCACTCCAAGAAAACAACAGTGTAACACTGAGAAATTAATTCATACATAACACTGAGAAATTAATTCACACTTCACAAAGCTGTTTCTCAGAATGCTTCTTTCTAGTTTTTATCGGAGGATACTTCCCTTTTCATCATAGAACTCAAAGCACCCCCAAATATCCTTTTGCAGATTCCATGAAAGCAGTGTTAGCAAACTGTTCCATGAAAAGAAAAGTATAGCTTTGTGAGATCAATTAACAAATCACAAAGAACTTTCTCAGAAAGTTTCTGTTTAGTTTTTATCTGAGGATATTTCCTTTGTGAAAATAGTCTTCAATGCATTCCAAAATATCCCATGGCAGAGTCCAGGAAAACTGTAGCAAACTGTGAAATGAATACAACAACGTAACTCTCTGAGATGAATTCACACATCACAAAGCAGTTTCTCAGAATGCTCCTCTTTATTTTTTATCAGAGGAAAGTTCCTTTGTCACCATAGGCTTCAATGAGCTCCAAAATATCCTTTTTCAAAATAGTCTTCAATGTGTTTCAAAATATTCCGTTGCAGATGCCAAGAAAACAGTGTTAAATGATAAGAACTGTGTAACCCTGTTTGATGAATTCACACATCAAAAAGCAGTTTCTCACAAAGCTTCTTTCTAGTTTCTATC
>NW_016802837.1:0-3083 GCF_001698545.2 Rhinopithecus bieti | reverse complement strand
AAGTAGTTTCTTAGAAAGCATCTTTTTTTTATCTGATTATATTTCCTTTGTCACCATAGGCTTCAGTGTGCTCCCAAATGTCCTATTGCAGATTCCACAAAAACACTGTTTTCAGACTTCTCATTGAAAAGAACAGTGTAATTCTGTGAGATGAATTCACACACCACTAAGCAGTTTCTCAGAAACTTTTCCTACTTTTATTCTGATGATATTTCCTTTTACACTATAGGCCTCAAATCACTCCCAAATATCCCTTTGCATATTCCATGAAGACAGTGTTAGTAAATTGTTTCTTAAAAAGAAAATTGTGACTTTCAGAGATAAATTCACACATCACAAAGAAATTTCTCAGAAAGGTTCTTTCTAGTCTTTATATGAGGATATTCCCATTGTCAAAGTAGGTTAAAATGCCATTCAAAATACCCCTTCTCAGATTCCCCAAAAACAGTGCTACCAAACGATTCATGAAAACAGTCGTGTAACTCTGTGAGGTTAATTGACACATTACAACGTGGTTTCTCAGAATGCTTCTTTCTCATTTTATCTGAGGATATTTCCTTTTCACTATAGGCTTCAAAGCACTCCCAATTATCCTTTTGCAGATTCCAGAAAAACAGTGTTAGCAAAGGACTCCATGAAGAGAAAGGTGTAACTTGGTGAGGCGATTTCACACAACACAAGGAACTTTCTCAGAAAGCTTCTTTTTGGTTTTTAACTGAGGATATTTTCTTTGACCCCACAGGCTTCAATGTGCTCCCAAATATAATATGTCAGATTCCACGAAAACCGTGTTATCAAACTGCTCAATGAAAAGAACAGTGTAGCTCTGTTAGATGAATTCACACATCACAAAGCAGTTTCTTAGAAAACTTCTATCTCGTTTTTATATGAAGATATTTCCCTTTTCACTATACGCTTCAAAGAGCTCTCAAATATCCCTTTGTAGCCTCCATGAAAACAGTGTCAGAAAACTACTCCATGAAAAGAAAAGTGTTACTTCTTAGATGAATTCACACATCACTAAGAACTTTTTCAGATAGCTTGCTTCTAGTTTTCACCTGGGTATATTTCCTTTGTCAACATAGGCTTCAATGCGATCCAAAATATTCCTTCACAGATTTCCAAAAAACAGTGCTACCAAACTGATTCATAAAGAATCATGTAATTCTGTGAGATGAATTAACACATCACAAAGCAGTTTCTCATAAAGTAGCTTTTTAGTTTTAATATGAGGATACTTCCCTTGTCACCATAAGATTCAATGAGCTCTGTAATATCCCATTGCAGATTCCAAGAAAAGTGTTAGCAAGCTGCTCATTGAAAAGATCAGTGTAACTCTGTGAAATCAATTCACACATCACAAAGCAGTCTCTAAGAAAGATTCTTTTGGTTTTATCTTATGATATTTCCTTTTTCACCATAGACTTCAATGCATTCCCAAATATCCCCTTGTAGATTCCACAACAACAGTGTTAGGAAACTACTCCCAGAAGAGAAAGTTGTAACTCTGTGAGATGATTTCACACATCACAAATAAATATCTCTGAAAGCTTCTTTCTAGTTTTTATCTGAGAATATTTTCTTTGTCACTATAGGCTTCAATGTGAACCAAAATATCCCTTTTCAGATCCCCCAAAAACAGTGCTACCAAACTTCACCATGAAAATAATCATGTAACTCTGTTAGATGAATTCACAAATCACAAATCACTTTCTGAGAAAGCTTCTTTCTAGTTTTGTCTGAGGATATTTTCTTTTCCCCATAGGCTTCAATGCACTCAAGATTATCCCTATGCAGCTTCCATGAAAAGAGTGTTAGCACACTGCTCTATGAAAAGAAAAGTGTAAATTTGTGAGATGAATTCACACATCACAAAGCAGTTTCTCCGAAAGCTTCTTTTTGGTTTTTGTCTGAGGATATTTCCTTTGTCACCATAGGCTTCAATGTGCTTCCAAATATCCTACCTAATGCAGATCCCCAAGAACGGTACTACCATACTGCTCCATGAAAAGAATGGTATATCTCTGTGAAATGAAATCACACATCACAAAGCTGTTTCTCAATAAGCTTCTTACTAGTTTTTATCTGAGGATATTTCCTGTTTCAACATATTCTTCTATGCCCTCCCAACTATCCCATTGCAGATTCCATGAAAAAAGTGTTAGCAAATGACTCAATGAATAGAAGAGTGTAATTTTGTGTGTTGAATTCACATATCACAATGCAACTTCACAGAAAACTTTCTTTTGTTTTTTTCTGAGGATATTTCCTTTGTCCCCATAGGCTTCAAAGCAATCCAAACTATGCCTTCTCAGATTCCCCAAAAACAGTGCCACCAAACTGATGCAAGGAAACAATAGTGTAACTCTGTGAGATGAATTAAAACATCACAACACGATTTCTCAGAAAGCTTCTTTCCAGTTTTAATATGATGATATTTCCTTCTTCAATATAGGCCTCAATATGCTCCCCAATATCCCATTGCAGATTCCACGAGAAAAGTGTTAGCAGGGGGGCGGAAGAAGATGGCCAAATAGTAACAGCTCCAGGCTCCAGCTCCCAGTGCGAACGACACAGAAGACAGGTGATTTCTGCATTTTCAACTGAGATACTGGGTTCATCTCACTAGGGAATGCCGGACAATCAGTGCTGGTCAACTACTGCAGTCCGACCAGAGAGAGCTGAAGCAGGGCGAGGCATCACCTCACCTGGGAAGTGCAATGAGGAAGGGCATCCCTTTTCCTAGCCAGGGGAATTGAGACACACAACACCCGGAAAATCGGGTAACACCCACCCCAATACTGTACTTTACCAATGGTCTTAGCAAACGGGCACCCCAGGAGATTATATCCCACACCTCGCTGGGAGGGTCCCACAGCCGCTTATGGAGCCTTCCTCATTGCTAGCACAGCAGTCTGCTATCTAACTGCAAGACAGCAGCGAGGGTGGGGGAGGGTCGCTGAGGCTTAAGTAGGTAAACAAAGCCGCTGGGAAGCTCGAACTGGATGGAACTCACAGCAGCTGAAGGAGCAGTGCCTATCTCTGTAGACCCCACCTCTGGGGACAGGGCACAGCTAAACAAC
>NW_016802836.1:5731-7310 GCF_001698545.2 Rhinopithecus bieti | reverse complement strand
CTGTGGTTCAACCGAATATGCATATACACTTTCATACACGTATATTTGAGAGTGAGAGGAGTGGGGAGAGGAAGGAAGGAAGGGAGGGAACAGACAGCAGGCTAAAAGCAGAACTCAGGGGAATGTACAGTATTTAATTCTCAGGCCAAGAAAGAGGACAGTCAGAAGGAATCTTAAGAAATTGCCAGAGGTATAAAAATAACCAGGAGAATAATAGTTCCAAGGAAACAAAGGGAATATAGGATATCAAAAAAGAATGAAGGAATGATGTTGCTAAGTATCCCAGGAAGGTTCAGAAGGATATGGACAAAAAAAGTTTCTTTTAGAATTGACAATACAGAGGTTTTGGCTTCCTTTGTGAGTAGTGCCAGTGGAACAACTTCTAGTTGTTAAGGTGGGATATGGAAATGTATTCAGAGGAGGTAGAAGTCAGATTGTGTGAGCTGAGGAGTGAGTGAAAAGTCAAGTCAAGACAATGAGTATAGAATATGTTTCAAAATGTTTGACCAAAAAAAAGTTGTAGAGAGAGCTATAAGGGGACTGTGAACCAGGGGAAGTTGTTTGTTTGTTTGTTCGTTAGTTTGTTTTGCCTCTAAAATGAGAGAAACGTGAGTGTGTTTATAGATGGAGTCGAAGGAGCTAGTGGAGAAGAGGGAGAGGTTGAAAATGGAGAAAGATTGGGGATAATTGATGGTACAAGGTTCCAGAAGAAATATGAAGGTATTGGGTTAAAACTAGGTAGTGAGATTTACTTGAATGGGTGGTTAGGAATTGGGAGGCACCATTTATCCTCTAAGACTGGGGAGAGGATGCATGGATAGGTGTATATATAGATATATTTGTAAAGTTAGAAGAAAGGGCAAGACAATTAAAGTACTATGTGCCTAAGAATGTTAAATTTCTCAAAATAAGAAGCATGATTTACAGAATAGAATTAAGTAGGACACTCCAGGAGGGCGTTAGCTGCTTAGGACAGCCAGGGAGAAAAAAGAGCTGGTTAAAGACAAGTAAAAGGATTATTGAGCGTCATTAAGGGCCCAGCAGAAGTTGGTGATCGTAAATTTGAAATGGCGCCAATCTTTGCAGTTGTGTGTTTTCTTCCACTTAGATATTGGAGAAGAGAAAGCAAATTATGAGATTGAATTAGTTTGGGTTTTGCTGGTTGAATGGAGTACAAGAGAGTTGTGATAAGCTGTGTGGTCTAGTCTAGATAGGAAAGTAAGGCGAGGAGAAGGCTGATAAACCTGAAAAAGGAGGTTAAAAATTAAGGAATTGGCTGGGTGCGGTGGCTTGCGCCTGTAATCCCAGCACTTTGGGAGGCTGAGGTGGGTGGATCACTTGAGGTCAGGAGTTTGAGACCAGCCTGGCCAACGTGGTGAAACCCCATCTCTACTAAAAATACAAAAATTAGCCAGGTGTGGTGATGCATGTCTGTAATCCCATCTACTCAGGAGGCTGAGGCAGGAGAATCGCTTGAACCCAGGAGGTGGAGGTTGCAGTGAGCCGAGAGTGCACCATTGCACTCCAGTCTGGGCAACAGAACAAGACTCCGTCTCAAAAAAAAAAAAAAAAAAAAAAA
>NW_016802836.1:0-2548 GCF_001698545.2 Rhinopithecus bieti | reverse complement strand
ACATAAAAACCTCATACCTTTTTTTATTATTATTATTATTAAGGTAGAGTTTTGCCCTTGTTGCCCAGGCTGGAGTGCAATGGCAGGATCTCCACTCACTGCAACCTCTGTCTCCCAGGTTCAAGTGATTCTCCTGCCTCAGCGTCCCAAGTAGCTGGGATTATAGGTGCCTGCCACCACGCCCGGCTACTTTTATACTTTTAGTAGAGATGGGATTTCGCCATGTTGGCCAGGCTGGTCTCGAACTCCTGGCCCCAAGTGATCCACCCACCTCGGCCTCCCAAAGTTCTGGGATTACAAGTGTGGCCACTGCAACTGGCCCCTCATGCCTTTCTTTAATGTGGTGACAGGGGTAGGGTAGGTGGGGAATTAAATAATTTTTTTTTTGAGATGGAGTCACACTCTGTCACCAGGATGGAGTGCAGTGGCGTGATCTCGGCTCACTGCAACCGTTGACTCACTGGTTCAAGTGAGTAGCCTCAGCCTCCCGAGTAGCTGGGATTACAGCCACATACCACCACACCCACCTAATTTTTGTATTTTTATTAGAGATGGGGTTTCTCCATGTTAGCCAGGATAGTCTTGATCTCCTGACCTTGTGATCTGCCCGCCTCAGCCTCACGAAGTGCTAGGATTACAGGTGTGAGCCACCACACCCGGCCAAGATTTTTTTTTTCTTTTCCTGAGGTGGGATCTCATTCTGTTGCTCAGGCTGGTGTGCAGTGGTACAATCTTGGCTCAGTGCAACCTCTGCTTCCTGAGCTCAAGTGATCCTCCTGGCTCCGCCTCCTAAGTAGTTGGGACTACAGGCATGTGCCACCATGCTTGGCTAATTTTCATATTTTTAGTAGAGACAGGGTTTCACCATGTTGCCCAGGCTGGTCTCGAACTCCTTGACTCAAGGGATCTGCCCACCTCAGCCTCCCAAAGTGCTAGGATTACAGGCGTGAGCCACTGTGCACGGCCAAGATTTTTGTTTTCTTTTTTTTTTTTGAGACAGCATCTCGCTGTGTCGGCCAAGCTGTAATGCAGTGCCATGGTCTCAGCTCACTGCAAACTCTGCCTCCCAGGCTCAAGCAATTCTCCTGCCTCAACCTTCTGAGTAGCTGGGATTACAAGCATGTGCCACCACGTCCGGCTAATTTTTGTATTTTTAGTAGAGACGGGGTTTCACCATGTTGGCCAGGCTGATCTCGAACTCCTGACCTCAGGTAATCTGCCCACCTTGGCCTCTCAAAGTGCTGGTATTACAGGCGTGAGCCACCACGCCTGGTCAAGATTTTTGTTTTCTAAATATAGCATTGTATATACCTACTGTGTACCCACAAAATTAAAATAAAATATTTTAAAAATGATAATATAACATTGTAATTTTGAATATCTTCAAATGATAAAATTCCTTGGTTGACACTGAAGTAGACTATTGTCTTAGATGATTCCAGAGTTGCTTTCAACTAGAACATACTTCTAACCTGAATGTGAGTTATCAAAAAGAATATTAATTGAACTGTTCTCTGAGGTAGCAGTGAGCACTCTGTTACTGGAAACACTCAAATGATTAGTAGGCCATTATTTAGTAAGAATTTTTAAGAAAAGTTTGCTGTATTAGATTTTGGGATGGTATGGATTGCTTTCAAATTTATAGATATCATGGTTTATCATCATAAATGCCCCGGACAAATTTATGTCATCATTGTATGTTTTTGTATGTGATTGAGGCTTGGGAAATCGAGGCAAGGCCTGAGAAAAGAAAGACTAGAATTGCTTTTGTTTTGAAAGTCACAGAAGATAAGATAAATTTTATGACCGTCAAAAAGGTGGCAAATTGTAATTGTAGACCACAAGGTAAAAAGGGAGAGGAATTCATATCTGTAGCGACTTCAAAAGTTCTCTGAGGGGGGATGATATAGATGCTGTTTTTATTTGATGATGTAATAGTTGTTATAAATGGAAGTAATTTAGAGAAAAGTCTGTTCTAGGCTGATAAGTTAGGCAGTCCTGTTGAGGTATGTTTCTTGTAGAGAAAATAGCAAAATAAACTTGTACTTGGCATTTGTCTGTCTTCTGGAGACTAATCGTGTTGTAGAAGCAGCTGTTGGGTTCGAAATTGGATGTGGTCATCTCCATGGTCCTTTTCATCTCTAAGCCTCTGTTAGTTCTGAACACTGTTATGTCTGAATGATTTCATGAATCTTTTTTCGTTTTGTCCCCCTCAGTGTAGTGTTCTTCAGAGTCTGAAAGAGCTATTGCAGAATTGGCTGTTGTGGCTTTCTATGGACATTCACATGAAACCTGTTACAAACAGTCCTCTGTGAGTTATCTAACGGTCTTCCACAAGAGACGATCTGTATACAAATGTTTGCATATGTTTAATAGTGTGGCATGAAACCTAATTTTTTCATGTAAATGCTTAGTAGTACTTTTCTGGAAGACTTTTTTTGTGACTTTTCACTCTTCTTCCCCCACAATCCTGAAAGGAAGACTAATTCTCTAAGTTCCTATTGTATAAATCAGAAAGCAACCCCTTATCTGCTAAGTGACTTCTTTC
>NW_016802835.1:5585-7658 GCF_001698545.2 Rhinopithecus bieti | reverse complement strand
GATTTGATCATTACACATTGCATATGTATTGAAGTATCACTCTATATCCCATAATTGTGTAAAATTATAATATGTCAACTAAAAATAAAACTAAAAAAAAATAATTAAAAAAATTTACTCTTACTGCTTTAAAATTTCATGGGTTTCAAAAAAATACTTAGTGGTATATATCTACCATTAAGGTTCATAGAGAATGACAGCATTGCTCTAAAACAGCTTCTGTGTTCTACTTTTCAATTTTGCCCCTTCCCCCAAACCACTGGCAACCACTTGTGTGTTGATCATTTCAGGTTTGCCTTTCCTAAATGTTATTTAATAGAATAATAAAGTATGTATCCTTTTTCCAGACTGACTCCTTTAACTTAACACATTTTGAAGATTAATTTATATTTAAGAATGGCTTGATACTTCTTTTTTTTTTTGAGACGGAGTCTCGCTCTGCCGCCCAGGCTGGCTGGAGTGCAGTGGCCGGATCTCAGTTCACTGCAAGCTCCGCCTCCTGGGTTTACGCCATTCTCCTGCCTCAGCCTCCCGAGTAGCTGGGACTACAGGCGCCCGCCACGTCGCCCGGCTAGTTTTTTGTATTTTTTTTTTTTTAGTAGAGATGGGGTTTCACCGTGTTAGCCAGGATGGTCTCGATCTCCTGACCTCGTGATCCGCCCGTCTCGGCCTCCCAAAGTGCTGGAATTACAGGCTTGAGCCACCGCGCCCGGCCGATACTTCTTTTTTATTACTGAAAAGGATTCCATTCAGTTGATGTGCCTTAGTTTATCCATTCACCTACTGAATGACATCTTAGGTGCATCTAGTTTTTGACAATATGAATAAAGCTGCTAAAAATAGTCACACCCAAGTTTTTAGGTGGGCATATTTTCAACCAGGTAAATACCTCAGAGCATGATTGCCAAATTATTTTGATAGACTGTTTTGCTTTTTTAGAAACTGCCAAATTATCTTTCAAAGCGTGTATGTCATTTTGCAATCCCATCATAAATGAATACAAATATTGTTACTTGTTATCTTTATCTAAAATTGGTATTTATTTGGACTTTAACCATTCTAATAACTCTGTAGTGGTATCTCATTGTTATTTTATTTATTTATTTATTTATTTATTTATTTATTTATGACAGAGCCTGACTTTCTCGCCCAGACTAGTGCAGTGGTGATCTCGGCTCATTGCAACCTCCGCCTCCTGGGTTCCATCGATTCTCATGCCTCATCCTCCCAAGTAGCTGGGATTACATGTGCCCGCCACCACACCTGCTAATTTTTGTATTTTATAGTAGAGGCGGGGTTTCACCATGTTGGTCAGGCTGGTCTTGAACTCTTGGTTTCAAGCAGTCGCCCACCTTGGCCTCCCAAAGTGCTGTGGTCACGGGTGTGAGCCACCCTGCCCAGCCTATTTTTCCTTTTAATAGCCCTTAATTTTATTTCACTTTACATATGTATGTATTCGTTATTTGTACATCTTCTTTGTTGAGGTGTCCAGAGCATTTGCTTATTGTTAATTGAGCTATTTATTGTCTTATTGCTAAGTTTTAAAAGTCTTTAAACATAATTTGATGCAAGTACTTTAGCAGATTTGCATTTTGCAGCATTTTCTTTCAATTTGTGTTTTGCTTTTCCATTTTCTTAAACATCTTTCATAGAGTAGGAGTTTCTCACTTTAATATAGCCCAGCTTATCTGTTTGTCAGTAAGAATTTTTATTTTGGCATTATGTGTTCTGCAATCATTTTTGTCTGAAATTAATATAGTTTTTTTCCATTTTCATTTGATTACTGTGTGCATGGTATATCTTTTCCTAGCCCCTAAGTTTTAACGTATCTGAGGATTTTTAAAAAATATTGAAACCTCTATTTTTGTAGAACATATGATTAGATATTTTGTATCTATTCTAACAACCTATTTTTAAAATCAATATATTTAAATATTTATATTTCAAGTTATTATTGATAAAGTTGGATTGATAATTACCATGTTAGTAACTTTTATTCATTGAATTTTCTTGTTTCTTATTTTGTTTTCCCCTAACTTACCTGGTTTCATTTCAGTATTTCAAATAATTATT
>NW_016802835.1:0-1238 GCF_001698545.2 Rhinopithecus bieti | reverse complement strand
AGATTAACTCAACTCAAATACTCATTATATTGACCATGTTAACATTATTATACAGTTCAATTATGTTTTATAAAAATAGATGTCTATGTAATTATACAGGTAAAGGCAAACATCTTAGATAAAACCTTCAATTGTGTAATTCAATGTATTATAGTCTATGTTGCTTTGTGTGCATTCACCTATGTGAGCAGTGATGTTGTTTCTGTTGGATTTTACAGAGAAAATGTTTCCATGTTTGATCACAAAGAGGTGAATAAATTCTTAAAAGTATTTAACTATATAATTTCTTTTGATTCAAGGGGTATTGATTAAAAATCTACACTGAACCCACATAATCAGATTTTGTTTCCTTTGATGATATAAAAGAGATATAAAATAACCTAAAGGTAAACAAATGAAAGCAGACAATCTGTTTATGAAAAGTCATGGACACGTTTACCATGATCTCTCTTGCTCTCTTTTCCATATAGACAGATAAATACGTTAGATAGATAGATAGATCGATCGATCGATCGATCGATAGATAGATAATATAGATAGGTAGATAGATGATAGAGATAGATAAGTATATTATGCTGTCTATATTTTTTCTATGTATACAGATGTGGACCATGAGGAGGACTTACACACAACTGTGAAAATGTTATACAGCAAGATATATATATAATATATATATATAATATATTATATATATATAATCCATATTCTTTCTCTCCATTCCACATACATAATTTCTCCATTATCCATATATAATCAAATTAATACCTTGACTCAATTATATTACTCTCATACTGAAAACTCTACAACATTTCTATTACCGTAATTTAAAATGGAGCCTTTCAATTTTCTTTTTTTTTTTTTTTTTTTTTTTTTTGAGACAGGCTCTCACTTTGTTAACTAGGCTGGAATGCACTGACACAATCATGGCTCACTGCAGACTCCACCTCCCAGGCTCAAGCAACCTTCCCTCATCAGCCTCCTAGGTAGCTGGGACCACAGGCACGTGCCACCATGCCTGGCTAATTTTGTATCCTATTTCTGTACAGATTGGGGTCTTACTATTTGCCCAGGCTGGTCTCAAACTCCTAGGCTCAAGCAATTCTCCTGTCTTGGCCTCCAAAAGTTCTGGAATTATAGATGTAGTACCTGCAATTACTCTCAAATGCAAAATCTTTATCTTTACTAAACTGGCCTTCTTATTGGCTTTCAAACATATATATATATATTTATTTATATTT
>NW_016802834.1:18237-19807 GCF_001698545.2 Rhinopithecus bieti | reverse complement strand
TCTTTTCATTGAGCAGATTGCTAACATGTTTTCTTGGAATCTGCAATGGAATACTCGGGATCATTTTGAGGCCCATGGTGAAAAGGAAACATTCTCAGATTAAAACTAGAAAGAAGCTTTCTGAGAAACAGCTTTGTGATGTGTGAATTCATCTCACTGACTTAGACAATTCTTTTCATGGTGCAGTTTGGTAGCACTCTTTTTGGGGAATCTGAGAAGGGATATTTTGGTTTGCATTGAAGATTATGGTGACAAAGGAAATATCATCCCATAAAACTAAAAGAAGCTTCCTGAGAAACTGCTTTTGATGTGTGAATTCATCTCACAAACTTACATTGTTATTTTCATTGAGCAGTTTACTAACACTGTTTTCTTGGGATCTGCAATGGAATATTTGGGTGCTCTTTGAAGTGTATGGTGACAAAGGGAATATCCTCAGATAAAAACTAGAAAGAAACCCTGTGTGAAACTTCTTTGTAATGTGTGAATTCATCTCACAGAGATACACCTGTCATTTCAAGGAGCAGTTTGCTAACACTGGTTTCGTGGAATCTGTAAAAGGAAATTTGGGAGCGTATTATGCCTACTGTGAAAAAGGAAATATCCTCCTATGAATACTAGAAAGAAGCTTTCTAAGAAACTGCTTTGTGGTATGTGAATGCATCTCAAAGGGTTACAGCATTATTTCCATCGAGCAGTTTGCTAAAACTGTTTTCCTGGAATCCGCAGTAGGATATTGGGAGTGCATTGAAGCCTACAGTGACAAAGGAAATATGCTCAGATAACAACTAGAAAGAAGTTTTCTGAGAAACTACTTTGTGATGTGTGAATTCATCTCACAAAGTTACAGGATTCTCTTCATGGAGCAGTTTGGTAAAACGGCTTTTGGGGAATCTGAGAAGGGATATTTTGGATCACAACGAAGGCTATGATGACAGGGAAATATCCTCCGATAAATACTAGAAAGAAGCTTTCTGAGAAACTTCTTTGTGATGTGTGAAATCATCTCACAGAGTTACACGTTTCTATTTATGGAGCAGTGTGCTAACGTTGTTTTCATGTAATCTGCAAAGTGATATTTGAGAGTGCATTGAGGCCTATGGAGACAAAGGAAATATCAGATAAAAACTAGAAAGAAACGTTCTGAGGAACTGCTTCATGGTGTGTGAATTCATCGCACACAGTTACACCATTCTTTTCATTGAGCAGTTTGCTAACACGTTTTTCTTGGAATCTGCAATGGGATATTCAGGATCGCTTTGAGGCCTATGGTGAAAAGGAAACATTCTCAGATTAAAACTAGAAAGAAGCTTTCTGAGAAACAGCTTTGTGATGTGTGAATTCATCTCACTGACTTAGACAATTATTTTCATGGAGCAGTTTGGTAGCACTCTTTTTGGGGAATCTGAGAAGGGATATTTTGGATTGCATTGAGGACTATGTTGACAAAGGAAATATCCTTCCATAAAAACTAAAAAGAAGCTTTCTAAGAATTTCCTTTGTGATGGGTGAATTCATCGCACAAACATTCTTTGTTCTTTTTATTGAGCAGTTTCCTAACACTGTTTTC
>NW_016802834.1:12398-15648 GCF_001698545.2 Rhinopithecus bieti | reverse complement strand
GCGCATTGAGGACTATGGTGAAAAAGGATATATCCTCAGATGAAAACTGGAAAGAAGCATTCTGAGAAACTGCATTGTGTTGAGTAAATGCAACTCACAGAGTTGCACTTTCCTTTTCATTGATCAGTTTGCAAACACTGTTTTCTTGAAATCTGCAATGTGATATCTCTTAGCTCACTGAAGCTTACAGAGACAACGGAGATAACCAGAGATAAAAATGAGAAAGAAGCTTTCTGAGA
Organism: Rhinopithecus bieti; assembly: GCF_001698545.2. Lineage (NCBI taxonomy): Eukaryota > Metazoa > Chordata > Mammalia > Primates > Cercopithecidae > Rhinopithecus > Rhinopithecus bieti. The sequence continues at coordinate 15,409 of NW_016802834.1, read as the reverse complement.
AACTGCTCTGTGATGTGTGAATTCATCTCACAGAGTTACACTTTTCTCTCCATGAAGCAGTTTGCTAACACCGTTTTCGTGGAATCTGCCAACTGATCTTTCGGAGCGCATTTAGGCCTATGGTGAAAAAGGAAACATCCTCACATGAAAAGTAGAACAAGCTTTCTGAGAAACTGATTTGTGATGTGTGAATTCATCTCATAGAGTTACACTTTCATTTCATGGAGCAGTCTGTTACCACTGTTTTTGGGGAATCTGAGAACGGATATTTTGGATCACTATGAAGACCATATGGACAAAGGAAGTATCCTCACATAAAAATCAGAAATAAGCTTTCTGAGAAACTGCTTTGTGATGTGTGAACTCATCTAACAGAGTTACACCACTATTTCGTAGAGCCATTTGCTAGCACTGATTTTGTGGATTCTGAGAACTGATATTTCGAATTGGTTTGTAGAGTATAAGGACAAAGGAAATGTCGTCAGATAAAAACCAGAAAGAAGCTTTCTGAGAAACTGCTTTGTAATGTGTGTATTCATTTCACAGAATTACACCACTCTTTCATGGAGGAGTTTGCTAGCACTGTTTTTGTGGAATCTCAGAAGAGAAATCTTGGATATCATTGAATCCAATGGTGAATAATGAAATATACTCAGATAAAAAATGGAGAGAAGCGTTCTCCGAAACTGCTTTGTAGTGTGTGAATTCACCTCACAGAGTTACACTACTGCTTTTATTGAGATGTTTACTAACACTGTTTTCACAGTATCTGCAATGATATATATGGGAGTGCATTGAGAACTGAAATATCCTCAGGTAAAAATGAGAAAGAAGCTTTTGAGAACCTTCCTTGTGATGTGTGAATTCATTTCACAGACTTACACCTTTCTCTTCATGAAGCAGTTTCCTAACACAGTTTTCGTGGAATCTGCAAAGCGATATTTGGTAGCGCATTGAGGGCTATGGTGAAAAAGGATGTATTCTCAGATGAAAACTGGAAAGAAGCGTTCTGAGAAACTGCATTGTGATGTGAGAATGTAACTCACAGAGTTACACATGTATTTCATGGAGCCGTTTGGTAACACTGTTTTTGTGGATTCTGAGAACTGAAATTTCGGATCGGTTTAAAGAGTATAAGGACAAAGGAAATATCCTCAGAGAAAAAACAGAATGAAGCTTTCTGCGAAACTACTTTGTGATATGTGAATTCATTTCAGAGAGTTTCACCACTCTTTCATGGAGGTGTTTGCTAGCACTGTTTTTGTGGAATCTCAGAAGTGATATCTTGGATATCGATGAATCCCATGGTGAAAAATGAACTATCCTCAGATAAAAACTGCAATGAAGCCTTCTCAGAAACTGCTTTGTTGTGGGTGAATTCAGCTCACAGAGTGACATCTTTATTTTCATTGGGAAGTTTGCTAACAGTTTTTTCGCAGAATCTGCAATGAGACAAATGGGGGTGCTTTGAGACCAGAAATATCCCCAGCTGAAAAAAGAAAGAAGCTTTCTGAGAAACTGCTTTGTGGTGTGTGAATTCAACTCACTGAATTACACCTGTATTAAAATGGGGTGTTTACTAGCCCTGTTTATGTGGAATCTGAGAACTGATATTTCGGATCCCTTTGAAGACTATATGGTCAAGGAAAATATCCGCCGATAAAAACCAGAATTAAGGCTTCGGAGAATCTGCTCTGTGATGTGTGAATTGATCTCATAGAGTTACACCTTTCTCTTCATGAAGCAGTTTGCTAACACTGCTTTCGAGAAATCTGCAAAGTGATATTTGGGAGCCCATTGAGGGCTATGGTGAAAAAGAATATATCCTGAGGTGAAAACTGGAAAGAAGCGTTCTGAGAAACTGCAGTGTGATGTGTGAATGCAACTCACAGAGTTACACTTTTCTTTTCATCGATCAGTTTGCCAACACTGTTTTCTTGAAAACTGCAATGGGATATTTCTTAGTGCAAGGAAGCTTACGGTGACAAACGAAATATCCTCAGATAAAAACGAGAAAGAAGCTTTCTGAGAAAGTTCTTTGTGATGTGTGAATTCATCTCACAGAGACACACTTTTCTCTCCATGAAGCAGTTTGCTTACATTGTTTTGGTGGAATCTGCAAAGTGACATTTGGGAGAGCATTGAGGCCTATGGTGAAAAAAGAAATATCCTCAGATGAAAACTAGAACGAAGCTTTCTGAGAAACTACTATCTGACGTGTGAATTCATCTCACAGAGTTACACTTTCATTTCATGGAGCAGTCTGTAACCACTGTTTTTGGGGAATATCAGAAGGGATATTTGGGATTGCTATGAAGACTTTATGGACAAAGGAAATACCCTCAGATAAAAATCGGGAAGAAGCTTTCTGAGAAATTGCTTTGTGATGTGTGAATTCATCTCAGAATTACATAACTGTTTCGTGGAACCGTTTGCCATCACTGTTTTTGTGGATTCTGAAAACTGATATTTTGGATCGGTTTGAAGAGTATAAGGACAAAGGATATATCCTCAGATAAAAACCAGAATGAAGCTTTCTGCATAACTGCTTTGTGATGTGTGAGTTCATTTCACAGTGTCACACCACTCTTTCACGGAGGAGTTTGGTAGCAAGGTTTTTGTGGAATCTCAGAAGTGATATCTTGGATATCATTGAATCCCATGGTGAAAATGAAACATCTTCAGATAAAACTGCAAGGAAGCCTTCTAAGAAACAGTATTGTTATGGGTGAATTCAGCTAACAGAGTTATATCACTGTTTTCATTGAGAACCTTGCTAACAGTATTTTTGCAAAATCTGCAATGAGACACACCGGGGTGCTTGGAGACCAGAAATATCCTCAGCTGAAAAAAAGAAAGAAGCTTTCTGAGAAATTGTTTGTGATGTGTGAATTCAACTCAAAAAGTTACACATGTATTTCATGAAACCGATTGCTAGCCGTGTTTTTGTGGAATCTGAGAAGTGATATTATGGATTGCTATGAAGGCTCTTCGGACAAAGGAAATATCCT
>NW_016802834.1:0-10274 GCF_001698545.2 Rhinopithecus bieti | reverse complement strand
AAAGAAAGAAATATCCTCAGATAAAAACTGCAGAGAGGCCTTCTCAGAAACTGCTTTGTTGTGGGTGAATTCAGCTCACAGAGTGACATGATAGTTTTTAGTGAGAAGCTTGCTAACAGTGTTTTGGCAGAATGTGCAATGAGTCACACGGGGGCCTTTGAGACCACAAATAGCCTCAGCTGAGAAAACAAAGAAGCTTTCTGAGAAACTGTTTGTGATGTGTGAATTCAAATCACTGAATGACACCTGCATTTCGTGGAGCCGTTTGCTAGCCATGATTCTGTGGAATCTGAGAAGGGATATTTCGAATGGCTATGAAGACTATACGGCCAAAGGAGATATCCTCAGATAGAAACCAGAATGAAGCCTTCTGAGAAATTGCCTTGTGATGTGTGAGTTCATCTCAGAGAGTTACACATGTATTTCGTGGAGCCCTTTGCTAGCACTGTTTTTGTGGAATCTCAGAAGTGACATTTTGGATTGCTATGAAGACTCCTCCAACAGAAGAAATATCCCCAGATAAAAACCAGAAAGAAGCTTTCTGAGAAACTGCTTTGTGATGGGTGAATTCATCTCACAGAGTTACACCTTTCTCTTCACGAAGCAGTTTGCTAACACTGTTTTCGTGGAATCTGCAAAGTGATGTTTGGGAGAGTGATGAGGCCTATGGTGAAGCAGGAAATATCCTTAGATGAAAACTAGAAGGAAGCTTTCTGAGAAACCGCTTTATGATGTGTGAGTTCATTTTAGAGAGTTCTACTTTCACATCATGGAGCAGTCTATTACCACTGTCTTTGGGGAATGTGAGAAGGGATATATTGGATGGCATTGAGGCCTATGCTGAGAAAGTAAATATCCTCAATTAAAAACACGAAAGAAGCTTTCTGAGAAACTTCTTTGTGATGTGTGAATTCATCTCAGAGTTACACCTTAGTCTTCTTTGAATAGCTTGCTAACACTGTTTTCGTGGAAACTGCAACGTGATATTTGCGAGCACATTGAGGCCTGGGTGAAAAAGGAAATATCCTCAGATGAAAACTGGAAAGAAGCGTTCTGAGAAACTGCATTGTGATGTGTGAATGCAACTCAGAGACTTACACTGTTCTTTTCATTGATCAGTGTGCCAACACTGTTTGTTTCAAATCTGCAATGGGATATTTCTTATGGCCAAGAACTTACGGTGACCAAGGAAATATTCCCCAATAAAAACGAGAAAGAAGCTTTCTAAGAAACTGCTTTGTGATGTGTGAATTCATCTCACAGAGTTACACATGTCTTTCGTGGAGCCGTTTCCTAGCACTCTCTTCGTGGAGTCTGAAAAGTGATATTTTGGATCGCTATGAAGACTCCTTGGATGAAGGAAATATCCTCAGATGAAAACTGGAAAGAAGCTTTCTGAGAAACTTCTTTGTGATGTGTGAATTCATCTCACATAGTTACACCTTTCTCTTCATGTAGCAGTTTACTAACACTGTTTTCGTGGAATCTGAAGGGTGATATTTGGGAGCGCATTGAGGGCTATGGTGAAAAAGGAAATATCCACAGATGCAAATATTAAAGAAGCATTTTGAGAAACTGCGTTGTGATTTGTGAATGCAACTCAGAGACTTACACTGTTCTTTTCACTGAGCAGTGTGCCGACACTGTTTTTTTGAAATCTGTAATGGGATATTTATTATGCCCATGAGATTTACGGTGACCAAGGAAATATCCTCCAATAAACACGAGAAAAAAGCTTTTGGAGAAACTGCTTTCTGATGTGTGAATTCATCTGACAGGTTTACACGTTTCTTTCCATGAAGCAGTGCCCTAAGACAGTTATCATGGAATCTGCAAAGTGATATTTGGGAGCGCATTGAGGCCTATTGAAAAAGGAAATATCTTCAATTAAAAACGTGAAAGAAGCATTCTTAGAAACTTCTTTATGATGTGTGAATTCATCTCAGAGAGTTACACCTTAGTCTTCATGTAGCAGTTTGTTAATACTGTTTTCGTGGATTCTGCAAAGCGATATTTGGGAGTGCATTGAGGGCTACGGTGAAAGAGGAAATATCCTCAGATAAAAATTGGAAAGAAGCGTTCTGAGAAACTGCATTGCGATGTGTGAATGCAACTCACAGAGTTAGACTCTTCTCTTCAGTCATCACTTTGCAAACACAGTTTTCTTGAAATCTGCAGTGGGATAATTCTTGGTGCTATGCTACTTACGGTGAGAAAGGTAATAACCACAGTTAATAACTAGAAAGAAGCTTTCAGAGAGACTGCTTTCTGACGTGTGAATTCATCACAGAGAGTTTCACCTTTCCCTTCTTGTAGCATTTTGCTAATAGTGTTTTCGTGGATTCTGCAAAGTGATATTTGGGAGTTCGTTGAGGGCTATGGTGAAAAAGGAAATATCCTCAGATAAAAACTGGAAAGAAGCGTTCTGAGAAACTTCATTGTGACACGTGAATTCAACTACAGAGTTACACTTTCCTTTTCGTTGCTCCCTTTTGCTAATACTCTTTTCTTGAAATCTGCATTGGGATGTTTCCCAGCACAATGAAGCTTACAGTGACAAAGGAAATACTGTCAAATAAAAACTAGAAAGTAGCTTTCTGAGAAACTGCTTTGTGATATAAGAATTCATCTCACCGAGTTACAACTTTGTCTTCACAAAGCAGTTTGGTAACACTGTTCTCGTGGAATCTGCAAAGTGATGTTAGGAAGCGCATTGAGGCCCATGGTGAAAACGGAAATATCCTCAGATAAAAACTGGAAAGAAGCGTTCTGAGAAACTGCATTGTAATGTCTGAATGCAACTCACAGAGTTACACTTTCCTCTTCAGTCATCAGTTTGCTAACACAGTTTTCTTGAAATCTCCAATGGAATTTATCTTAGAGCAATGAAGCTTACGATGTCAAAGGAAATATTCTCAGATAAAAACTAGAAAGAAGCTTTCTTAGAAACTTCTTTGTGATGTGTGATTTCATCTCAGAGAGTTACACTTACGTTTCATAGAGCAGTCGATTAGCACTGTCTTTGAGGAACCTGACAAGAGCTACTTTGGATCGCACTGAGACCTAGGCTGATTAAGGATATATCCTCAATTAAAAACGTGGAAGAAGCTTTGTGAGAACCTTCCTTGTGATATATGAATTCATCTCACAGATTTACAACTTAGTCTTAATGAAGCAGTTTGCTGACAGTGTTTTCGTGGAATCTGCAAAGTGATATTTGGGAGCCCATTGAGGCCTATGGTGAAAAAGGAAATATTCACAGCTAATACCTAGAAAGAAGCTTTCTCAGAAATTGCGTTCTGATGTGTGAATTCATCATACAAAGTTTCACATTTAACTTCTTGTAGCAGTTTGCTAACACACTTTTCTGGGATTCTGGAAAGTGATATTTGGGAGCTCTTTGTGGGCTATGGTGAAAAAGGAAATATCCTCAGGTAAAAACTGTAAAAAACGTTCTGAGAAACTGCATTGTGATGTGTGAATGCAACTCACAGAGGTACAGTTTTCTCTTCAGTCGTCACTTTGCTAACACAGTTTTCTTGAAATCTGCAATGGGATATTACTTAGCCCTCTGAAGCCTATGGTGTCAAAGGAAATATTCTCAAATGAAAACTAGAAGGAAGCTTTCTTAGAAAGTTCTTTGTGATGTGTGAATTCATGTCACAGAGTTACAGTCACGTTACATGGAGCAGTAGATTAATACTGTCTTTGAGGAACCTGACAAGCGCTCGTTTCGGTCGCATTGAAGCCTACGCTGATAAAGGAAATGTCCTCAATTAAAAACGTGAAAGAAGCTTTGTGAGAAACTTCTTTGTGATATGTGAATTCATCTCACAGAGTTACAACTTAGTCTTCATGAAGCAGTTTGCTGACAGTGTTTTCGTGGAGTTTGGAAAGTGATATTTGGGAGCGCATTGAGGGCCATGGTGAGAAGGGAAATATCTTCAGACAATAGCTACAACGAAGCTATCTGAGAGATTGTTTTCTGATGTGTGACTTCATCACACAGAGTTTCACCTTTCCCTTCTTGTAGCAGTTTGCTGATACTCTTTTCGTGGATTCTGCAAAGTGATATTTGGGATCTCATGGAGGGCAATGGTGAAAAAGGAATTATCCTCAGCTCAAAACTGGAAAGAAGCCTTCTGAGAAACTGCATTGCGATGTGTGAATGCAGCTCACAGAGTTACAGTTTTCTCTTCAGTCATCAGTTTCCTAACACAGTTTTCTGGAAATCTGCATTGAGATACATCATAGCGCAATGAAGCTTATGGTCTCAAAGGAAATATCCTCAGATAAAAACTAGAAAGAAACTTTCTTAGAAACTTCTTTGTGGTGTGTAAATTAATCTCACACAGTTACAAATACTTTTCATGGAGCAGTTGATTAACATTGTCGTTGAAGAACATGAGAAGGGCTACTTTGGGTCGCATTGAGGACTACACTGATAAAGGAAATATCCTCAATTAAAAACGTGAAAGAAGCTTTGTGAGAAACTCCTTTCTGATATGTGAATTCATCTCACAGAGTTACAACTTAGTCCTCATGAAGCAGTTTGCTGACAATGTTTTTGTGGAATCTGCAGAGTGATACTTGGGAGCGCATTGAGGCCTACCATTAAAAAGGAAACATCCTCACATAATAGCAAGAAAGAAGCTTTCTGAGACATTGCTTTCTGATGTGCGAATTCATCATATAGACTTTCACCTTTCCTCTCTTGTAGCAGTTTGCTAACAATCTTTTCGTGGATTCTGGAAAGTGATAGTTGCAAGCTCATTGTGGTATATGGTGAAAAAGGAAATATCCTCAGATAAAAACTGGAAAGAAGCCTTCTGAGAAACTGCATTGCCATGTGTGAATGCAACTCACAGAGTTACACTTTTCTCTTCAGTCATCAGTTTGCTAACACAGTTTTCTTGAAATCTGCAACGGGATACATCTTAGCGCAAGGAAGCTTATGGTGTCAAAGGAAATATCCTCAGATAAAAATTAGAAAGAAGGTTTATAGAAACTTCTTTGTGACGTGTGAATTTATCTCACACAGTTACACTTACGTTTCATGGAGAAGTCGTTTAACACTGTTTTAGAGGAACCTGACAAGGGCTACTTTGGGTTGCATTGAGGCCTACACTGATAAAGGAAACATCCTCAAAAAAATGTGAAAGAAGCTTTGTAAGAAACTTTTCTGTGATATGTGAATTCGGCTCACAGAGTTACAACTTAGTCTTCATGAAGCAGTTTGCTGACAGTGTTTTCATGGAATCTACAAAGTGATATTTGGGAGCTAATAGAGGCCTATAGTGAAAAAGGAAATACCCTCTGATAATAGCTAGAAAGAAGCTTTGTCAGAAATTGCTTTCTGATGTGTGCATTCATCATACTGAGTTTCACCTTTCCCTTCTTGTAGCAGTTTGCTGACACTCTGCCTCGTGGATTCTGGAAAGTGATATTTGGAAGCTCATTTTGGACCAAGGTGTAAAAGGAAATATCCTCCGACAAAAACTGGAAGGAAGCGTTCTGAGAAAATACATTGCCATGTGTGAATTCAACTCACAGAGTTACACTTTTCAGTCATCAGTATGATAACACAGTTTTCGTGAAATACGCAATGGGATACTTCTTAGGGCTATGCAGCTTGTGGTGAGAAAGGAAATATCCTCAGACAAAAACGTGAAACAACCTTTCTGAGAGATTCCTTTCTGATATGTGACTTGATCTCACAGAGTTACAACACTATTTCGTGAAACCATTTGTAGCACTGTCTATGTGGATTCTGAGAACTGATGTTTCCGATAGCTTTGAAGAATCTACGGACAAAGGAAATATCCTCCGGGAACACCCGGAATGAAGCTTTCTGAGAAACGGGTTTGTGATGCGTGAATTCATTTCACAGTGTTACACCACTCTTTCATGGAGGAGTTTGCTAGCACTGATTTTCTAGGATCTCAGAAGTGACATCTTGGATATCGTGGAATCCCATGCTGAATCATGAAATATCCTCAGACAAATTTGCAGAGAAGCCTTCTCAGAAACTTCTTGGTTGTGGGTGAATTCAGCTCACAGAGTTACCTCATTGTTTTCATTGAGAAGTTTGCTAAGAGTGTTTTCGCAGAATCTGCAAAAAGACACACGGTGGCGCTCGGAGACTACAAATAACCTCAGCTCCAAAAGAAAGACGCTTTGTGAGAAACGGCTTTGTGCTGTGTGAATTCAACTGACTGAGTTCCAGCTGTATTTCGTGGAGCCGTTGGCTAGTCCCGTTTTTGTGGAATCTGAGAACTAATATTTCGGATCTCTTTGAAGACTATAAGGCCAAAGGAAATCTCCGCCGATAAAAACGAGAAAGAAGCTTTCTGAGAAACTTCTTTGTGATGTGTGAATTCATCTCACAGAGTTACAGTTACATTTCAAGGAGCAGTCGATTAACACTGTCTTTGAGGAAAATGAGAAGGGCTAGTTGGGGTCGCATTGAGGCCTACGCTGATAAAGGAAATATCCTCAATTAAAAACGTGAAAGAAGTTTTGTGAGAAACTTCTTTGTGATATGTGAATTCATCTCACAGGGTTACAACTTAGTCTTCATGAATCAGTTTGCTGACAGTGTTTTCTTGGAATCTGCAAAGTGATATGGGGGAGCGCATTGAGGCCTATGGTGAAAAAGGAAATATCCTCAGATAATAGCTAGAAAGAAGCTTTGTCAGAAATGGCTTTCTGATGTATGACTTCATCATAGAGAGCTTCACGTTTCCCTTCCGGTAGCAGTTTGCTAACACTCTTTTCGTGGATTCTGGAAAGGTATATTTGGGAGATCACTGTGGCCTGTGGTGAAAAGAGAAATATCCTCAGAAAAAACCTGGAAGGAAGCGTTCCGAGAAACTGTATGGCCATGTGTGAATGCAACTCACAGAATTCCCCATTTCTCTTCAGTCATCAGTTTGCTAACACAGTTTTCTTGAAATGTGCAACGGGATACACCTTAGCGCAATGAAGCTTATGCTGTCAAAGGAAATATCCTGAGATAAAAACTAGAAAGAAGCTTTCTTAGAAACTTCTTTGTGATGTGTGAATTCATCTCACAGAGTTACAGTTACATTTCAAGGAGCAGTCGATTAACACTGTCTTTGAGGAAAATGAGAAGGGCTAGTTGGGGTCGCATTGAGGCCTACGCTGATAAAGGAAATATCCTCAATTAAAAACGTGAAAGAAGCTTTGTGAGAAAGTTGATTGTGATATGTGAATTCATCTCAAAGAGTTACAACTTAGTCTTCATGAAGCAGTTTGTTGACAGTGTTTTCTTGGAATTTGCAAAGTGATATTTGGGAGCACATTGAGGCCTATGGTGAAAAAGGAAATATCCTCAGATCATAGCCAGAAAGAAGCTTTGTCAGAAATTACTTTTTGATGTGTGACTTCATCATACAGAGCTTCACGCTTCCCTCCTGGTAGCAGTTTGCTAACACTCTTTTCGTGGATTCTGGAAAGTGATATTTGGGAGCTCACAGTGGCCTGTGGTGAAAAAGGAAATATCCTCAGACAAAACCTGGAAGGAAGCGTTCTGAGAAACTGCATTGTCATGTGTGAATGCAACTCACAGAGTTACACTTTTCTCTTCAGTCATCTGTTTGCTAACACCGTTTTCTTGAAATCTACAATGGCATACTTCTTAGGGCTATGCAGCTTGTGGTGAGAAAGGAACTATCCTCAGATGAAAACGTGAAAGAAGCTTTCTGAGAGATTGCTTTCTGATCTGTAATTCATCTCACAGAGTGACACTCCGATTTCTTGCAACTGTTTGCTAGCACTGTCTTTGTGGATTCTGAGAACTGATATTTCCGATAGCTTTGAAGAGACTACAGGCAAAGGAAATATACTCCGGGAAAACCCGGAATGAAGCTTTCTGAGAAACTGCTTTCTGATGCGTGAATTGATTCCACAGTGTCACACCACTCTTTCATGGAGGAGTTTGCTAGCACTGATTTTCTGGAATCCCAGAAGTGACATCCTGGATATCGTGGAATCCGATGCTGAATCATGAAATATCCTCAGACAAATCTGCAGAGAAGCCTTCTCAGAAACTTCTTGGTTGTGGGTGAATTCAGCTCACAGAGTTACACCTTTCTCCTCCTGAAGTTGTTGGCTAAGACAGTTCTCGTAGAGTTTGCAAGTGACATTTGGGAGCCCAGTCAGGGCTTTGGTGAAAAAGGAAATATCCTCAGAGTAAAACTGGAAAGAAGTGTTCTGAGAAACTGCATTGTGACACGTGAATGCAACTCACAGAGTTACCCTTTCCTTTTCATGGATCCGTTCGCTAACCCTGTTTTCTTGAAATATTGATTGGGATATTTCGTAGCGCAATGAAGCTTCCAGTGACAAAGGAGATATCCTCAGAGAAAAACTAGAAAGTACCTTTCTGAGAAACTTCTTTGTGATAAGTGAATTCATCTCACAGAGTTACAACTTAGTGTTCATGGAGCAGTTTGCTGACAGTGTTTTCGTGGATTCTGCAAAGTGATATTTGGGAGCGCATAGAGGCCTATGGTGAAAAAGGAAATATCCTCAGATAATAGCTAGACAGAAGCTTTCGCAGAAATTACTTTCTGATATGTGACTTCATCATAGAGAGCTTCACGTTTCCCTTCTGGTAGCAGTTTGCTAACACTCTTTTCGTGGATTCTGGAAAGTGATATTTGGGAGATCACTGTGGCCTGTGGTGAAAAGAGAAATATCCTCACACAAAAACTGGAAGGAAGCGTTCTGAGAAACTGCATGGCCATGTGTGAATGCAACTCACAGAGTTCCACATTTCTCTTCAGTCACCAGTTTGCTAACACAGTTTTCTTGAAATGTGCAACGGGATACACCTTAGCGCAATGAAGCTTACGCTGTCAAAGGAAATATCCTGAGATAAAAACTAGAAAGAAGCTTTCTTAGAAACTTCTTTGTGATGTGTGAATTCATCTCACAGAGTTACAGTTACATTTCAAGGAGCAGTCGATTAACGTTGTCTTTGAGGAAACTGAGAAGGGCTAGTTGGGGTCGCATTGAGGCATACGCTGATAAAGGAAATATCCTCAATTAAAACGTGAAAGAAGTTTTGTGAGAAACTTCTTTGTGATATGTGAATTCATCTCACAGGGTTACAACTTAGTCTTCATGAAGCAGTTTGCTGACAGTGTTTTCGTGGAATCTGCAAAGTGATATTTGGAAGCACTTTGAGGCCTATGGTGAAAACGGACATATCCTCAGATAATAGCTAGAAAGAAGGTTTCTGAGAGATTGCTTTCTGATGTGTGAATTCATCATAGAGAACTTCACGTTTCCCTTCCAGTAGCAGTTTGCTAACACTCATTTCGTGGATTCTGGAAAGTGATATTTGGGAGTTCACTGTGGCCTATGGTGAAAAAGGAAATATCTTCACAAAAAAACTGAAAGGAAGCATTCTGAGAAACTGCATTGCCATGTGTGAATGCAACTCACAGAGTTACACTTGTCTTTTCAGTCGTCAGTTTGCCAACACAGTTTTCTTGAAATCTACTGTGGGATACTTCTTAGGGCTATGCAGCTTGTGGTGAGAAAGGAAATATCCTCAGATGAAAACGGGAAAGAAACTTTCTGAGAGATTGCTTTCTCATCTGTAACTTCATCTCACAGAGTTACACTCCGATTTCCTGCAACCGCTTGCTAGCACTGTCTTTGTGGATTCTGAGAACTGATATTTCCGATAGCTTTGAAGTGTCTAAGGAAAAAGGAAATATCCTCCGAGAAAACCCAGAATGAAGCTTCCTGAGAAACTGCTTTGTGATGCCTGAATTCATTCCACATTTTTACACCACTCTTTCATGGAGGAGTTTGCTAACACTGATTTTCTGGAATCTCAGAAGTGACATCCTGGATATCGTGGAATCCCATGCTGAATCATGAAATATCCTCAGACAAATCTGCAGAGAAGCCTTCTCAGAAACTTCACGGTTGTGGGTGAATTCAGCTCCCAGAGTTTCCTCATTGTTTTCATTGAGAAGCTTGCTAACAGTGTTTTCCCAGAATCTGCAAAAGGACACACAGTGACGCTCCGAGTCCACAAATAACCTCAGCTCCAAAAGCAAGACGCTTTCTGAGAAATGGCTTTGTGCTGTGTGAATTCAACTCACTGAGTTCCAGCAGTATTTCGTGGAGCCCTTGGCTAGCCCCGTTTTTGTGGAATCTGAGAACTGATATATCGGATCTCTTTGAAGACTACAGGGCCAAAGGAAATCTCCGCCGATAAAATGAGAAAGAAT
>NW_016802833.1:12249-13129 GCF_001698545.2 Rhinopithecus bieti | reverse complement strand
AGCCACTGCGCCCAGCCTATTTTGTTTTATTTTGAGACAGAGGCTGGAGTGTAGTGGTGCGATCTCGGCTCACTGCAACCTCCACCGCCCGGGTTCAAGTGATTCTCGTCCCTCAGCCTCTTGAGTAACTGGGATTATAAGCGTACACCACCACACAGGGCTAGGTTTTGTATTTTTAGTAAATACAGGGTTTTGCCATGTTGGCCAGGCTGGTCTCAAACTCCTGGTCTCAGGTGATTCACTCGCCTTGACCTCCCAAAATGCTGGGATTACAAGCGTGAGGCACTGCGCCTGGCCCTTAGTGGTATTTTCTAATGAAAACTCTTCCTGAAGATAAGATTAGCGAGACTGGCACAAGGAAGAGTTCAGTAGGCAGAGGTCGAGTCATCCTTGACCCCTGGGATAATGTTTTCCTGACTCTGTCATTTTTTTGAATTTACCCTAACCTAAAACGACCACTTCTGAATTTCTTCCATGAGCATTGTTGTAATACACGTGGTGGGTTTTGTCCCTTTATACTCAGTTCAGAGCAGAACTGACCCCTTCCCTTTTCTTCTGAATTGCAAGGTCTAGGCTTCTAGGCCAAGACAAGCTGACACTTTGCCTGGCTGCTTCTTTAATTCAGAAGGCCCTGGAGTGCTGAGGCACATGATGAGCACCGCTGGGATTAGGGTTACCAACTTGTCCTGGTTTGCAGGAGACTTTCTCAATGTCAACACTGAAAGTCCTACGTTCCTTCCAAGAATCCCTCAGCTCAATGCAAACTCATCTAATAGGACTGGTCACCCTACTAGTAGTCCTAAATCATAGGGGACCCAACTGGGGGGAAAGTAGGGGAAGAAGCAAGAAAAGACTAGAAAATCGGAAAGTTGTGCACAGT
>NW_016802833.1:0-7986 GCF_001698545.2 Rhinopithecus bieti | reverse complement strand
GGGCAACATAGTGAAACCCCATCTCTAAGAAAATACAAAAATCAAACAGGTGTGGTGGTGTGCACCTGTAATCCCAGCTCCGGGGGAGGCTGAGGCAGGAGAATTGCCTGAACCAGGGAGGCTGAAGTTGCAGTGAGCCGAGATCGCATCATTGCACTCCAACCTAGGTAACAAGAGCGAGACTCCATCTCAAAAAAAAAAAAAGGAAACAGAGAGAGAAAGGTGAGATTCTGGACATGTTGGACACATGGGACATGGGGGCCTGAAACACTGTTTTACAGACAGAAGAACACAAAGGGTAATGCAGCCTGCCATTCTGTTTCTTCCTTTCTCCTCTATCCCTTCTTTCCTCCCTGGGAAACCACAGTAGCAGAAGTCTCATTCAATCAAATAGCTGTCAATTATATGAGTTGTACTTTTCTCTTCCTCAACAGCAAACTGGCTTTCCTCCTCTTTGTCCTTCTCCTCTGTCTATAGAGCAATTTCCTCCTGTCCACTCTGCAGGGCCGATACTCAGATACAGTGCTATGGTGATGACACTCACCAAAATTAGCCAGGCATGGTGGCACTGACCCTGTAATTCCAGGTACTGGGGAGGCTGAGGCACAAGAATTGCTTGAATCTGGGAAGCAGAGGTTGCCTCCAAGGGCAATGGTAATAACGACAAAGAGGGTAGAGCTTATTCCTTCATCCACTCCTGTCTAAGCACAGAAGGCAGAGTTAGGAAGGTCTGAGAGTATGAGGATCACCCATCCCAGCCCTCCAAGCCCACTTCTGAGTCTCATTCTTCCCAACCTAGTAGAATCTTTCTTACTGTCATGCTTGGGTAAGAATCCAAAACCTCTGAGGGGTTTCCATCCTTGGCCTGACAGCAAGGCAGCAAAGGTTACCTTGAACAATGACAGCAATGTCTTTGCTGGCAGAGCCCAGCTGGTTACTGGCTGTGCAGCAGTAGGTTCCAGTGTGGTTCTGGGTTGCCTTCTGTGGCACTTCAAGGTCAAAGACCACCCCATTCCAGGTACACACCAAGGCTGGAGTTGGGTTTCCCTTTGGGATGCAGGCGAGCGTGTGTTCCATCCCTTCCAGCCAGGTCTGTTTGCCAGAGCAACGGGATTCCTCTAACCGTGGCTTGTCTGCAAAAACAGTTTCCCAAAGAGCTGAGTTGAGTGCACCACACTCCCTCCCTACCTTCACACCCTGCTCCCTCTCCTCCCCTCACTCAAATGCTGTCCCCTCTACCCAACAGCTTTCCTTCCCAAGGGAGCACTAGCAGCTCCCCGCTTTGAGCCAACTCTTCTTTCCCACCTTCCCTATGGGCAGGGAGTCCGAGATGAAACCTAGGGTGTTTTTATGGATTCAGACTATCCATGGTGGCCCTGGGGCCCCTGCTTCCCATTTTTCCATCTCAGTGGGTAAGGAGCTAGGTAATGGTGGACTCAGAGATGAGGATTTTTCTACTTTTCTTTTGTTTTATTTGGAGACAAAGTCAGTCTCACTCTGTCGCCCAGGCAAGAGTGCAGTGGAGCAATCTTGGCTCATGGCAACCTCTGCCTCTCGGGTTCAAGCAATTCTTGTGCCTCAGCCTCCCCAGTAGCTAGAATTACAGGGGCATGCCACCACACCCAGCTAATTTTTCTATTTTTAGTAGAGACGGGGTTTCACCTTCTTGGCCACACTGGTCTCAAACTCCTGACCTCAAGTGATCCACCTGTCTCGGCCTCCCAAACTGTTGGGATTACAGGTGTGAGCCACAACACCTGGCCTATCCTGAGCTTGTTGAGGCTGAAACCAAATATGCGAAGCCCAGCCTCTCACCACTGGCCATGCAGAGGCTCTTGTTGGGTAGTCTCTCAGCCTACAGGAGCCAGGGATCTGGCCCCAAGTGATGCCCCAACAGTGGGTGACTTCCCAGGACCGTCAGGAAAATCCCAAGTCTAATTCAAAGTTGATTTTTGACTAGCAATGAATGATAGACGTGGTCTCCATTGCTCAAGGCCCTGGGAAGATCGAGACTAGAGAAAAGGATCACCGACTTCTACCCACGCCTGTGGACCTCAGTTCTTCCCTCTAGTCCATGGTAACCCTTTGTAAAGTTGTTTCCCCAGGGGTCCCTGGAGTCCTCTGAGTCACCGTAACTCTGGGGTCACAGGAGTGGAGAGGCAAGAGGAAACACTCCCTGCCCTGGCTGGTCCTACGTGTTCCTGGCAGTAACCTGTCTGGGGAGCCTCGCCACCCTGTGCCCACCAGGGGAGTTGTGGAGTGATTCCCAGTTAGGGCCCCTGCCACCCTCACTCCTAAGAGAGGCTGGAGACTTCCTCCATGGCCAAAAATCCACATCTAAGTCCCCAGCACTGACTAAAAGGCCCTGTCATGGGGTGCTGTCTGTCCATCCCAGTTGACATTGGAGGAAGGATGGTGGGGAGGCAGAAGCTACCTGGAGCTCAGGGACCCTCCTCCATTCCCACCGGGCTCCTCCTCTTTGCTGGTGCTGGAAGGAGCAGGGGAAGGTGGTGTCTCCACCCTCCCTTGGCCCCAGCTTTCTCAGAGTTGGTATCATTGATGACACCGCTCTTGGACCCTCCCACAGCCCTGCCTGGAGAACAGCCCACAGCTCAGTGCCCTCCCAGCAGATGATGAGTCTGGGGTGCTGGTCGGGTAATGCTTTGGGAATTAAGGCAGAAAAAGGAGCTCTGTCTTCTGCTCTGAAAGGGAGGAGATGGCAGGGCTCCAGCATTCACATCCTGGGCCACAGGGCTGTGGGTTTTCAATGTTGGTTGCCAACACCACAACCAACCACTTCTAGAAACGTTTCCTTGTTTCCTTGCTTCTGTTTCTACAGCGTGAAGTGCTAGATGCTCTTAAACTCAGCAGGGGATGATTTCAGTGACCGTGAGGATGTTCTTTCCTGCTCTTATATCTGAGGGCATCTGATGCTTGTGACCTCCAGATGATAGTGAAACAGCCCCAACCCTGGGCACCAGGAGACAGGAGGCTCAGTCCTGGCTTTCTCTGCCTTCACCTTGTCCTGCTGTGAGGTTTCCACAAGGCACCCCATGCCACTGCGCTATTCTCACCTGGGAATAAAGAAAGAACAATCTGCCCCTTATGGAAAGACAAAATGAGGCAAAGATCCCCTTGTGTTGGGGGCAGAATCCCTGCACTCAGAGGGATTTAGAAGCTGAAATAACTGGGTTGGGAGTGGTGGCTCATGCCAGTAATCTCAGTACTTTGAGAGGCTAGAGAGGGTGGATCACCTAAAGTCAAGAGTTTGAGACCAGCCTGGCCAACATAGTGAAACCCCATCTCTACTAAAAAAGTACAAAACTTAGTCTGCCGTAGTTGAGGGCACCTGTAAACCCAGCTACTAGGGAGGCTGAGGCGGGAGAATTACTTGAACCCAAGAGATGGAGGTTGCAGTGAGGCAAGATCATGCCACTGCACTCCAGCCTGGACTACAGAATGAGACTCCATCTCAGAGGAAAGGAAAGGAAAGGAAAGGAAAGGAAAGGAAAGGAAAGGAAAGGAAGGAAGAAAGAAAAAGAAGGAGACTAAAATAACTGCAACTGAGTAGCACAATACTACCTGCTCTGGAGAAAAGCCTTTTTTTTTTTTTTTTTTTTTTTATGGAGACTTGCTCTGTCCCCAAGGCTGGAGTGCAGTGGCACGATATTGGCACACAGCAAACTCTGCCTCCTGGGTTCAAGCGATTCTACCAACTCATCCTCCTGAATAACTGGGATTAAAGGCTTGTGCCACCACGCCCAGCTAATTTCTGTATTTTTAGGAGAGATGGAGATTTGCCATGTTGGCTAGTCTGGCCTTGAACTCCTGACCTCAGCTGATCCGCACACCTCAGCCTCCCAAAGTGCTGGGATTACAGGCATGAGCCACCGTGCCCGGCCTGGAGAAAGGACTTTGAGTGACACAATGTGGGAAGAGCAAGGTTGTGGAGATCTGCTGCCCTGGCTGAGGTAGCTCATGCAGTCAGTCTCTCTCAGCCTCAGTGTCTTGACCTGTGAAATGGGGTGATAATAACACCTCCTTCACAAGACAAGCGGCAGGTTAGACGTGAGAATGCACAGGCAGGCCCTTGGCAACTGGATAAGCTCTATACAGATCTGGAAAGGAGGAGGAGAAAAAAGAGGAGGGGCTTCCACGGCTGGACAGGGCATCTTTCCGCCTGATGTGTTCTGAGTTCCAAAGATGGGAAAGACACTCAAACCTTCAAGAGCTCTTCTAACTTTGAGATTCTCTGATGGTTTCAGGGCTAGGGGAGGAAGCGCTTGTGGTCTGTGTCTGTCCCCGGGATTTCTGTTTCTTGGTTTGTATCTCTGCTGCAGGTCCAAGGAGCTGGGGCAATACCTTGAGTCTGGATTCTTCGTCCCCAAGGACCTGGGGGAGCGCCCCCCCCCCCGCCCCCCAAGGCTCAGGGAAAGGGGAGAGCAAAGTGGGGAGTTGGTTCCCTCTAGTGGTCAGTGTTAGTACTGCATCCAGCTGCCTCAGGCGGGCCCAGGAGGAGTCAGCAAAAGTGGAATTCAGGACTGAATCGTGCCCGGAATCCCCACAATCTATTGGCTGTTTGGCCCCTTTTCGCAACACACTGGGTTGAGGGGGAACCATGCGGGGTGGAAGAAAGGGATAGGATAGAGTGTGGGATGTGGTCTGTAGGGGTCTCAAGGACGGGCTGTACTGATATCCTTCCCGCGTTCAGGTTGGCCACCACGGCATGCTGCCAGAGGGCACCCACCTGCTCCTTAAAGAGAGGACAAGTTGGGTGGTATCTCTGGCTGACACTCTGTGCACAGCCCTCACAATGCTGGTGATAGTGGGAAGGGAAAGATGACAAGCCAGGGGGCATGATCCCAGCATGTGTGGGAGGAGCTTCTAAATTAGCCATTAGCACAGGCACGTCAGTGGCCCCATCTATAAACGTACAGAGAAACAGGTGGGGTCAAGCAGCGAGAGATAAGGGGCCAGGGTATAAAAAGGGCCCAAAGGAGACCAGCTCCAGGATCCCAAGGCCCAACTCACCGAACCACTCAGGGTCCTGTGGACAGCTCTCCTAGCTGCAATGGCTGCTGGTAAGCGCCCCTAAAATCCATTTCGGCACGATGTGTACCGAAGGAAGAGGCGGCGCCCTGTAGATGGGACGGGGGCACTAACCCTCAGGTTTCGGGCTTCTGAATGTGAGTATCACCATCTAAGCCCAGATATGTGGCCAATCTCACAATGTTCCTGGTCCCTGGAGGGGTGGCGAGAGAGGAAAAACAAAAAAACAGCTCCTGGGCCAGGGACAGTGCTGGACTCTTGCTCTCTGCCTCCTCCGTTGCCCTCCGGTTTCTCCCCAGGCTCCCGGACGTCCCTGCTCTTGGCTTTTGCCCTGCTCTGCCTGCCATGGCTTTAAGAGGCTGGTGACGTTCAAACCGTTCCCTTATCCAGGCTTTTTGACAACGCTATGATCCATGCCTATCGCCTGCACCGGCTGGCCTTTGACACCTACCAGGAGTTTGTAAGCTCTTGGGGAATGGGTGTGCGTCTGGGGTGGCAAGAAGAGGTGACTGTCCCCCCGCTGGGAAGTCATGGGAGGAGACTAAGGAGCTCAGGGTTGTTTTCTGAAGCGAAAATGCAGGAAGATGAGCATATGCTGAGTGAGGTTCCCAGAAAAGTAACAGTGGGAGCTGGTCTCCAGCTTAGAAACCGGCGGTCTTTCTTGGTGGGGGGATCCTCCTCCTAGGAAGAAGCCTATATCCCAAAGCAACAGAAATATTCATTCCTGCGGAACCCCCAGACCTCCCTCTGCTTCTCAGAGTCTATTCCCACACCCTCCAACATGGAGGAAACACAGCAGAAATCCGTGAGTGGATACCTTCTCCCCAAGGCGGGGATGGGGGAGGCCTGTGGTCAGAGCCCCGGGCAGCACAGCCACTGCCGATCCTTCCCCTGCAGAACCTAGAGCTACTCCACATCTCTGTGCTGCTCATCCAGTCCTGGCTGGAGCCCATGCAGTTCCTCAGGAGTGTGTTTGCCAACAGGCAGGTGTATGGCACCTCGGACAGCGACGTCTATGACCTCCTAAAACACCTAGAGGAAGGCATCCAAACGCTGATGGTGGTGAAGGTGCTACCAGGGGTCCCCAATCCTGGAACCCCACTGGCTTTGAGGACTGGGGGAGACAAACACTGCCTCCCTCTTTTTAGCAGTCAGGCCCTGACCCAAGATAATTCGCCTTAGTCTTCATTACCCCTGGTGAATCCTCCAGGTCTTTCTCTACACCCTGAAGGGGAGGGAGGAAAATGAATGAATGAGAGAGGCAGAGAACAGTGACCAAGCCCTTGGCCTCTCCTTCTCTTCCTTCACTTTGCAGAGGCTGGAAGACCACTGCCCCCGGACTGGGCAGATCTTCAAGCAGACCTACAGCAAGTTTGACACAAACTCGCACAATGATGACGCACTGTTCAAGAACTACGGGCTGCTCCACTGCTTCAGGAAGGACATGGACAAGGTTGAGGCATTCTTGCGCATGGTGCAGTGCCGCTCTGTGGAGGGCAGCTGTGGCTTCTAGGTGCCTGCATGGCATCCTGTGACCCCTTCCCAGTGCCTCTCCTGGCCCCGGAAGGTGCCACTCCAGTGCCCACCAGCCATGTCCTAATAAAATTAAGTTGTATCATTTTGTCTGACTAGGTGTCCTTCTATAATATTATGGGGTGGAAGGTGGTGGTGTGAAGCAAGGGGCAGCTTGGGAAGACGACCTGTAGGGCCTGCAGTGTCTATTGGGAACCAGGCCACTGAAATATAAGAGACTTGGTTGTTCCTGTGCCATAAGAAAGCTGACACATCACTGTAGTCTGTTACTCACTAAGGCCATTCCACCAGGTCAGTGGTCCCAGCTTACTGGTCATAGCTCACTGGTCATCCCAGAGATGACTTGAAGGCATTTCTTCCTCCCCCACCTTTACCAGCAACACCAAACCTGGCCCCCCAGGAGTGAGAAGAAAGGAAAACAAGATGGGCTATTAAGTACAGAGGCAAAAGCTTCCCAACAGGTGAGGAAATAATGTCATAGAATTACTTGTGTGCAGAACAGCTTTAAGATCAATATTCCTCAAGCCCAACTACTCTTGGGAAATGAGAACAATGCAAAAATGAGTTTCAGACATGCAGAACCAGAGCATTTGGAATCAGAATTAGGGCGAGGGAAGTGGAAGAGAGATTTTATTTGGGGTTGCAAATGCAGTGCCAACAGGTGGCAAGAACATAACAATGTAAGCAATGAGGGCTGGATGGAATGGGATAAATCCCAGATGACACTCGCTTTCCTCCGGGGATGCAACACAGAGTGGTAGGAAGATGCACAACCTGCAGAACTCTAGCCCCTGATGAGGTAGGACCCAGCCAGCCTGTCACCATCAGGACTACAGGGACAGGGCTTCCAGACCTTCTGATTCTTTGAGACAGCCAGGACATCCAGACTTTTACGTGAAATCTAACATTTAAGCACTGGCAACACATATTGAAAACATTTTAAGGGCAAAATTAACCCAAACACACATGATCTCCAAGCTGTCTGTGAGGAAGTTTGTTCTAAGAGATGTTGATTGGGGTAACTTGGTGTAAGGAAAAGAATCAGAAAGATTTGGGTTGTACGTCATTTGCTGCTCCTGAATAAATTCCTTGACCAAGCTGAGATAATAATATATTGCTTTACAAGGATTATGTGAGGATTAAATGCAATTATATATTTGACATATTATATAGTACTCAAGAAATTGTAGTTATTTCTGCATTGAATTTTCAGATGTTTTGTGCTTTCCGATGGAGTGTCTAAATATGTGTCGTGAAACTATATTGTTTTCCTAATGACAATTAGGAAATAATAAGCACTAAAGAGTGGTGGTTAGCTCTTTATAGAGTTAAGAGTTTACGGGCCGGGCGCAGTGGCTCAAG
Source organism: Rhinopithecus bieti (assembly GCF_001698545.2). Taxonomy (NCBI): domain Eukaryota; kingdom Metazoa; phylum Chordata; class Mammalia; order Primates; family Cercopithecidae; genus Rhinopithecus; species Rhinopithecus bieti. The sequence continues at coordinate 42 of NW_016802833.1, read as the reverse complement.
CCTGTAATCCCAGCACTTTGGGAGGCCGAGACGGGTGGATCA
>NW_016802832.1:0-1301 GCF_001698545.2 Rhinopithecus bieti | reverse complement strand
CTGTGGGAAAGTGTTGTTGGGGTTAGACTCCAAAAAGTAACAGATATGTTTGTGTTTATGGTTGAAGAGAACATTAAAACACAGCTGGAAGCAAAATCACTTTCAATGTTCATATAAGGATTTTAGGGGTTTCTTTCAGGTTCAGCAAGTCAACTCTTGAGGACCTATTTTCCTGAGGGAATGAGTGAAACTTTAATAAGAAACATTCTCTTTGGAGCAGTGAGAGGGTTGAACTATCTGCACCAAAATGGCTGTATTCACAGGTATTTACTTATTTGTATTTTACTAAATGAAATAATTTTACTGGAAGAACTCTCTGAAGGAGGTTTTAGGAAGGAGCAGTTGAATGTTAGAAAAGAGGGATAGGAAACTTGTAAGTGAAAATTGAGGGAGGAAGGGACCATTAGGTGCAATGGATTGCTTACATTTTATGTCCCTTCACCAAACATGTTCAGACCACATCCTCTGTGCCAAGCAGTTCTTGGTGCTGGGGTGGAGTGCCTGCCCTCATGGAGCTCACAGTCTCAATCTAATGAGGATGTTCAGGAGATGAACTGTAGGAAATGGGATCCTAGTTAGCTGGGTGTTTTTCATTCTGTTTTTGTTTAAGCAAATGAAGAGCTTCATTGTCTGCTTTCCATCTTATATTATGCATAAATTGCAATTAAGCTTTTCTTCGATTTCTTATTTTGCAGTACCTTGAGGTTATCATCCTAAATATCACTTCTCTTGTTACCAAAGTGTATATGCAAAAGTGATTGACTGAATGTTAAAAACAGTGCTGTTCTAAGATATACTGCAACTTTATCTTACTTTTTAATTAAGTTACCTTTAAATAAGCTTGCTTTCCTATTGTTTCAATCTCCTTAAAGCTTTTAGTCTTACTATTGTTTTTTCAGCAAAATTCTAGTTAACCAAGGATTTCCAACACACTATATTCTGGTTAACTGGGGTTTCATTATATGTCACCAGATGATTGGCCATCCTCCTCTGTTAAGTTTCCAAATTCAGTGTTTGGGATCAAAAAACAAGGCTCTTATAATTTATCTGACAATTAAAGGAAATGTATAATATATCTTTTTATAAATGATGTATGAGAGACTTTTATTGGATAGTATTACATCTAGCTTTAAAACCTTATATTTCAAATATTGTTTGATTTTTTTTTTTAGGTAACACTTCTTAGGTGTTTTGCAACAGCATTCAAAAATAGTGAAATTGGCCAGGCATGGTGGCTCATGCCTGTAATCCCAGGACTTTGGGAGGCCGAGACGGGCAGATCACTTGAGGTCAGGGGTTTG
>NW_016802831.1:15504-16894 GCF_001698545.2 Rhinopithecus bieti | reverse complement strand
TGTTCTGTTCCATTGGTCAAAGAACAAAGCTGGAGGCATCACACTACCTGACTTCAAACTATACTACAAGGCTACAGTAACCAAGTGTAGAGTTTTATTAGTTTTCTTTTGCTTGTTAGTTAGTATTTTAATCGGAGTTAAGTTGTCCTAAGTTTAACATACTCAGTTATAAGATGTTATTTGCAAGCCTCTTGATAACATCAAATCAAAACCTACAACAGATTCACAAAATAAAAGCAAGACATTAAAACATAACACCTGAGAAAATCACTTTTACATAAAGGAAGACAGAAAGGAAAGAAAAAAGGAAGAAGGAGAACACCAAAAAACTACCAGAAAACAACAAAATAGCAGTAATACGTCCTTACTTATTAATAATAGCATTGAATGTGAATAGACTAAACTCTTCAATCGAAAGACATAGAGCAGTTGAATGAATAAAAAAACCAACTATTCTTTGCCTAAAGAAATATACTTCCCCGTAAACACACACGTGGACTGCAAATAAAGGATGGATAAAGATATTCCATGGAAATGGAAACCATAAAAAAAGAGAGAGAGAAGGAATAACTGTATTTTATCAGACAAAACAGATTTCAAGAAAAAAAATTATAAGAGACAAAATATCACTTTAAAATAATAAAGGTTTCAATTCAGCAAGAGGATATAACGATTTTAAATACATATCCACACAACACTGGAGCATCCAGATACAAATTAAACAAATATTATTTAAGGAAAAGAGAGAGATAGGTCCTAATATGATAAGAGTCATAGACTTCAACAGCCCACCTTCAAAACTGGACTGATGTTCCAGACAGAAGATCAACAAGAAAATATTGGAATTAATTTGCACTATAGACCAAATTGACTAATATCTATTTACAGGATATTTCATCTAAGTGCTACAGAATACATTCTTTTCCTCAGCACATAAATTATTCTCAAGGATATGCAATATTTTAGGCCACAAAACAAGTTTTAAAACATTAAAAAAATTGAAATCTTATGAATTAATTATCTTATTCACCGCAATGGAATACAACTAGAAATCATTAACAGGAGGAACTTTAAAACGTTACAAACACGGCTGGGCGCAGTGGCTCACACCTGTAATCCTACCACTTTGGGAGGCCGAGGCAGGTGGATTGCCTGAGCTCAGGAGTTCGAGACCAGCCTAGGCAACACGGTGAAACTCCGTCTCTACTAAAATACAAACAAACAAACAAACAAACAAAAACAAAAACAACAACAAAAAAAGCAGCTGGGCATGGCAGGGTGTGCCTGTAACCCCAGTTTCTTGGGAGACTGAGGCAGGAGAATTGCTTGAACCCAGGAGGCAGAGGTTGCAGTGAGCTGAGATCATGCCATTGCATTCCAGCCTGGGTGA
>NW_016802831.1:8971-11197 GCF_001698545.2 Rhinopithecus bieti | reverse complement strand
ACTAAAACAACTTATACAAAGAATTCATTAAAAAATTGTCAAGGCACTGTGTGGTATAATACTCTCTTATAGCTCATTGTCATGTGTCTATGCTTAAACCAGCCACTGCAAAGGGGAATACAACTTTATTTTCTAAGTCAATATTCAACTCTTGAGCACGTAGGAGAGTGAATACTTACAGGCAGTGTTCTGCCAAAAAGGGGGAGTACCTATCAGATAAAAAACATACTATCTGTGCTTTGCCACATATTGAATAGCACCACCTATTAAACTAAGGCGAGAATCAGTGCTTTGGAGAGATTAATAGTTCAGATAATTACTAAACACTGTTACATTCAATTATTATATTAATATAAATACTTAATATATGAATATATTTTTAACTAGCAGATACTGATAAAAGTATATGTAACTCATATATGCAGTGCACATGATTCGGAGGCCTCTCCAGCCATGTGGAACTGTAAGTCCAATTAAATCTCTTAAACCTCTTTTTGTTCCCAGTTTCCAGTATGTCTTTATCAGAAGCGTGAAAATGAAATAATACAGTAAATTGGTACCAGCAGAGTGGGGCGTTGCTGAAAAGATATCCCAAAATGTGGAAGCGACTTTGGACTTAGGTAACAGGCAGTGGTTGGAACAGTTGAGAGGGCTTGGAAGAAGACAGGAAAATGTGGGAAAGTTTGGAACCTCCTAGAGACTTGTTGAAAGGCAATATGGACGATAAGGTACAGGCTGAGGTGGTCTCAGATGAAGATGATGAACTTGTTGGCAACTGGAGCAAAGGTGACTCTTGTTATATTTTAGCAAAGAGACTAGTAGCATTTTGCCCCTGCCCTAGAGATTTGTGGAACTTTGAACTTCAGAAAGATAATTTGGGGTATCTGGAGGAATAAATTGCTAAGATGCGAAGCATTCAAAAGATGACTTGGGTGCTGTTAAAAGCATTCCATTTTAAAATGGAAACAGCATAAAAATTCAGAAAATTTGCAGCCTGATGATGCTGTAGAAAAGAAAAATCCATTTTTTTGAGAAGAAATTCAAGCCAGCTGCAGAAATTTGCATAAGTAGCAAGGAGCCTAATGTTAGTCCCCAAGACCATGGGAAAATGTCTCCAGACCATGTCAGAGACATGGCAGACCCTCCCACTATGGGCCTAGAGACCCAGAAGGAAAAAGTGGTTTTGTGGGCCAGGCCCAAGGTTCCCATGCCATGTGCCTCCTAGGGAGTTGGTGCCCTGCATCCCAGCCACTCGAACCATGGCTAAAAGGGGCCAAAGTAGACCTCAGATTGTGGCTTCACAGGGTGGAAGCCCCAAGTCTTGGCAGCTTCCACGTGGTGTTGAGCCTGCGGGTGCACAGAAGTCAAGAATTGAGATTTGGGGACCTCCACCTAGATTTCAGAAGATGTATGGAAACACCTCGATGCCCAGGCAAAAGTTTGCTGCAGGGGTGGGGCCCCCATGCATTGCAGAAGGGAAATGTGGGGTCGGAGCCCCCACTCAGAATCCCTACTGGGACACTGCCTAGTGGAGCTATGAGAAGAAGGCCATCGTCCACCAGACTCCACAATGGCAGATCTACTGACAGCTTGCACCGTTCACCTGGAAAAGGTGCAGACACTCAACGCCAGTCTGTGAAAGCAGCCAGCAGGGAGGCTGTACCCTGCAAAGCCACAGGGTCAGAGCTGTCCAAGACCATTCGGAACTCACCTTTTGAATCAACGTGACCTGGGTGTGAGACCTGGAGTCAAAGGAGATCCATTTTGGAGCTTTAAAATTTGACTGCCCTGCTGGATTTTGAACTTGCATGGGCCCTGTAACCCCTTTGTTTTGGCCAATTTCTCCCATTTGGAATGGCTTTATTTATCCAATACCTGTACCCCATTGTGTCTAGGAAGTAACTAGCTTGCTTTTGATTTTACATGCTCATAGGTAGAAGGGACTTGCCTTTTCTTGGATGAGACTTTAGACTGTGGACTTTTGGGTTAATGCTGAAATGAATTAAGATGTTGGGGCACTGTTGGGAAGGCATGATTGGTTTTGAAATGTGAGAATGTGAGATTTGGAGGGGCCAGGGTAGAATGACATGGTTCAGCTCTGTCCCCACTCAAATCTCTACTTGAATTGTATCTCCCAGAATTCTCACATGTTGTGGGAGAGACCCAGGGGGAGGTAATTGAATCATGGGGGCTGGTCTTTCCTGTTTTATTCTCGTGATAGTGAAT
>NW_016802831.1:0-5900 GCF_001698545.2 Rhinopithecus bieti | reverse complement strand
ATGCACACATACAAAAAATTTCAAAATGTATATAAGATTGATGGTATTTTAAGGAGAGTCAGAATATGTTTTCCTCTTAGCACAACAAAAAAATCACAGAATAATTCGGTTTTTTCAAGAAAGTATAAACTAGAAGGGAACATGGATCAATTTTGATTTGAAACAGAGAAAATCTGTTTTTTTTTTTTCTGAGAATTTCTGCATTTATCAAGTATTAACTTACCAGTTAGTTAGTATTTATCCACAAAATATGGCTTTTTCAAAATTTTCATCATTTCTTTATTGCACATATAATACATATTTATTTCAGATATGTTAGAAGATGCAATAAAACAGAAATGAATCAAATTAATATCAAAGAAAAAAAACCACCATAATCTCAATATCATTTCCAGAAATATTTACCATTTACCTTTTGGCACATAATATTTTCAACTTTTTGGAATAGACCAACAGACACACACGCACATACACAAATGACATATGAAGATTATCCTTCTTCTGATTTTATAGAGAAATTTGGCTAGAGATACCACTCTTTCCCTCAGTTCAAAACAGATGCATGGGCATATTGGTGCCCATGGTAAAGTGTTCTTTATCTACCAAAGTGCAGTAACACACCAAGGCAAGTTTTTCAAAAGGTGTATAATTCTCTGTGCATATGACATAACTTTGCTTCAGAATGTTTTGTGATTTTTTTCCCCCAGAGTTCACCGTAAGCTCCACACGAAATTTTTTAAGACCATTTACATCTGTGATACTTTAGGATCCGACAGATCTTATAACCTAAGTTGCAAGGCTGCTTTAACCAAAGCCTGGAGTTAAAATATAACCCTTTCTCTCATGAGGCTCTACTCAAAGTTGTATGTTTTTCACGGCACAAAATATATAGGCCATATAAATATTTCTAAGAGCGGAGTTTGTTACTTGCAGAACCCAAATATGCCTACCAGACACTGTGATTCCTTGTTTGTGCTAAGGGATGCAAGACCTAGTAAATTATTTTGTATTTAAGTAGGCATATTTTAAGATGTCTCTGGCCACTTGACCCCTAAAAATGTCACTGAGATGTCTAATCTCTGAATTGCAGTAACACTTATCTTCTACCCTCTGGAATGCAAGTGAATTATCAAAGCATCTCGTAGTGTATTAGCCACCTGTTGATCATTCTGTACAATGTGCATGATGTTATTAATGTAATGGATCAGCGTGACATTTCTTGGATATCCAGGAATTTCAGATCTTTCCAGATTACGTTATTGCAGTGAATAGGGGAGTTAAAGTAATCCTGAGGTAAAAAATACAATAAACAACATTTACTGTTATATGTGCATACAAACCATCTCTAATCTTTGTGTTTAATTGTTTGGGAAAAGAATGAACATATGTGCCAAATCAATGGCCACATACCATGTACCTGAGGATTTATTAGTTTCCTTTAACAATGGTACAATGTTAAATACACAGCTGTAGTCAGGGCTACTACTTGGTTGGTCTTGGAGTAGTACACATTTATTCTCAATACTCTCACTGAGTTCTGAAGGTGCTAAGTATGCTAATTACAGCAGCTATAATAGGGAGTGTTATGGACTGAATCGTGTTCCCCGAAAACTCATACGATAAAGTCCTAACCCCCAGTACCTAGGAATGTGATTTTATTTGGAGGTAGGGTCTTTAAAGAGATGATTAAGTTAATGAGGTCATTTTAGTGGGTCCTAATCCAATCTTACCAGAGAGTCCTTATAAAAAGAGATAATTGTGGGTCTGGCATGGTGGCTCACACCTGTAACCCCAGCACTTTGGGACGCCGAGGTGGGCAGATCACCTGAGGCCAGGAGTTCGAGACCAGCCTGGGCAACATGGTGAAACCCCGTCTCTACTAAAAATACAAAAATTAGCTGGGCGTGGTGGTGGGCACCTGTAATTGCAGCTACTTGCAAGGCTGAAACAGGAAAATCGTTTGAACCCGCAAGGTAGAGCTGCAGTGAGTCGAGATGGTGCCATTGCACCCCAGCCTGGGCAACAAGAGCGAAACTCCATCTGAAAATAAATATTTTTTTTTTAAAGAGGAAATTGTGAAACACAGACACCAGGAATGTGCTCACAAAGACGAAAGACCATGTGGGGGCACAAGGAGAAGCTGGCCATCTGTAAGCCAAAGATAGGCCTCAGAAGAAGCTAAACTTGTTGATACACTGATCTTGGCATTCTAGCCTCCAGAAGCATAAAAAAAATAAATTTCTGTTGTTTAACCACCCAATCTGTGGTACTTGGATACTGCAGCCCTAGCAAACCAATACGGAGATCAATAACCTTGCATCCTCTAGGTCTTTAATAGGGGCGCAAATCTCCAGCTCATCTCACCCTCCAGGATACAATATTGTTTTAGTTTTGCTATCTGGCCAGAGGCAGGAAAGGTCCCCATTGGAATAGATAGTTTTTATCCCACATAGTAATGACACAATATAGTGGTTGCTTCAACTGTCAAGTATCCTAATTCCAATTGTCCATGCAACTACTAGGAAAATGACAACTGGATGGGATCATGTGAACCAAACTTCGGCCAGGACTTCATTTATTACTTTCCCAATGTAATTTCCTCCTCTTACAAGGAGATGTTGATAATATTTTGGGTTTCTGAGTATCAAAGTGAACTTAGACCCTCTGTCTAATCGTTCTCAAACTATCTGTTTCTCCCCTTTATTTCGCATATGGCCATCTGAATGAATAACCATAGCTTTCATTAGAAAAGAACTGAGAGAATCTGCATAAGTACTTTCTGTGGTGTTACAGTGTCCTTCTATCTAGGGACCTGGTCACCTCTTATATTAATGTGTCCTGTATCTTAAAATTAGCATAAGATTCAACTCTAATTACCAGCCTAGCAGTGAAGAAAAGACATGTTGCCATCTCTGGAAGACAGCACATTTTACCTTTCAGTGCTTTTAACATGAGGGAAACTACAATGGGCCACTTAGAAAAACCATAAAGATTTTGGGAGTCTTCAAAGACAACATCATCAAAAACATACATCCCAATGTCTCTAGCCCATGTTTCAGGGTCCTGGATTTTCTCAATCTGGGTGCTCATCTTAGTATAACAGATATAAGTTGACTGGGCATATCAACATCCCTGGAGCTCTATGATATTAACTATCATTTCTTTAGTCTGCTTCTCATTTCTACTTGCTCTTCCATAGTAGCAGATAAGGGATTCTTGGTCAACTAACAAAGAGGACTTCTGGATTTTTAAGCTTATCTTTAGCTGATTGTTCACGACACTCAGTTTTGTTTTCTTATCCCTGTGTAGAAAGTCAATGCAATTTTTCTTTAACCAATTAAACTTACTGTCCTTTGAGGTACTTCACCCCATGTCTGTCAAATGTCTGAATAATCACACTCACAAGGGAGATCTACTCAACCAGAATAATCTCCTGTCACCAATGGTAAAAAAATTTTAGGTACTTGGTTGCCACCTTGTTCCAAGGACTATCCATTGCCTATTGAGTGTTGCAGCTTCTTGGCTCACTAGAAAGTGAGTGAGCCAATTCTAAATCCTCATTTTATTGCCTGATTTATTGAATTACATTCAGAGCCACTTGCATTAATTCAGGCCAAACAAAAAGCAGACACTAAGGTGAGATTAGATGTGTAAGATATGTATTAGATAACAGTGTAGGAGATTGTTGAGAGATCTTCAGGCTGCAATGCAGATATAATACCTGAAGAAGAAAAGAGAAGGAAAAGAAGAATTGAGTCAGAAAAGTCTCAGATTGAATTGTAGTTCCATGAAAGGTTCTGCTGGGCATATAGGGAGTTTTCAATCCGAACGTCCCAGTATCTTGATGGCATGGGCAGAAGTAACATGTATAGAGGCAATAAGTAAGACTTCCAAAATTGATGAATGACTTCATTCCACAGATCCAAGTTGCTGAGCAAATCCCATGATGGGCAAACACAAATAAATTCACACCTCTCAACAACAACAACAACAATAACAACAACAATAACAAATGACCCCATTAAAAATACATGAAAAGACATTTTTCAAAAGAATACTTAAAAATGGCGAAGAAGCATATGAAAAAATGTTTCACAACACTAAACATCAGAGAAATGCAAATTAAAACCACAATGATATATCATCTTATGCCAGTTAGAATGGCTATTATTAAAAGTCAAAAAATGACATATGTTGATGACGATGCAGAGAAAAGTGAACATTTATGCAGTGTTGGTGGGAATATAAATTAGTACAAACTCTATGGAAAACAGTATGGAGATTCCTCAAAGAAATAAAATAGAACTGCATTCAATCCAGCAATCCCAACACTGGGTATCTATTCAAAGGAAAAGAAATCATTATATCAAAAAGATACTTGCACTATTCAGAAGAGCAAAGATACAGAATCAACCAAAGTATTCATCAATGACTGGATAAGAAAATGTGGTGTATATATACATATACATACAAAATGGAATACTATTCAGTCATAAAAAGTATGAAATAATGTTTTTTGCAGCAACATTGATGGAATTGGAGACCATTACCTTAAGTGAAAAAACTCAGAAACAAAAAGTCAAATACTGCATATTCTCACTTGTAAGTAGGAAGTAAATAATGTGGACACATAAACATAGAATGTGGAATAATAGACACTGGAGACTCAGAAGGCTCAGAGGGTGGGAATTTTTTTATAGTTATAATTTGCTTTGAGATAATTGTAGATTCACATGCAGTTGTAATAAATAATACAGAGATCCCATGTATGCGTTACCCAGTTTCCCCAAGTAATATTAATAACATCTTTAAAACTTATAATACAAAATCACAGCCAAGATACTGACATTGTTACAATCTACCTATCTCTTCAGATGTCATTTTACTTACACTCATTTGTGTGTATGTAATTAGTCATACAATTTTATCACATGTGTAAAGTTCATGCATCCATTGCCACAGTCAAGATACAAAAAAATTCCATTACCACAAGGATCCCTCCTGTTCTTTAATAACAACATTCAGCTCCACCCCCACCCTCCATACTCCCTAGGTTCTGAAAACCACTAATCTGTCTAAATTTTGTCACTTTAAAATGTTGTATAAGTAGAATCATATAGCATGCAGCATTATGGAATTACCTCTTACACCCCGCTTCTCTCTCACTCTCTTTCTCCCTGTTTCACTCAGCTTAATTTCCAGTAGATTCATCTATTTGCTGAATGATGCTTCATAGTATAGCTGTACCAGTTTGTTTAACCATTCACACTTTAGGGTACAGGATACATCTAAACTGTTTCTAGGTTTTGGATATTATGAATAAGTTGCTATGAACATTGTTGAGCAGGGTTTTTAAAATGAACATAAGTTTTCTTTTTTTTTTAGGATAATAGCCCAGGGGTGCAATTGATTAGTTATATGGTAATTGCATATCTTGCTTTGTAAAAAATCGCCAAACCAGTTTCTAGGGTGGCTGTACCAACTTTTATTTCTACCAGCTTGTATGAGTGGCCTAGTTTCTCTGCATGCATCCTCACCAGCCTTTGATGTTATGGCTCGTTTTAATTTATCAATTTAGATAGGCACATAATAATATGCACTATGGTTTCAATTTGCATATCTCTGATGAATAATGATGTTTGACATATCTTCACGTGCTTATTTGCTGTATTTACACGATGTTTGGTAAAATGTCTGTTCACATTATTTTGCCCATTTTCTATTTAGATTTTTTTAACTGTTGGGTTTGAAAGTTCCTCGTATATTCTAAACACTAGTCTTTTGGTGAATATATTTTTTAAAAATATTTTCTTCCAGTCTAGATCTTCTCTTTTCATTCACTTCATATGACCATTCACAGAGCAAAAGTGTTTTGTTGTTGTTTTTTGATTATGTCCAAT
>NW_016802830.1:0-361 GCF_001698545.2 Rhinopithecus bieti | reverse complement strand
CTTCAGATAGAAACTGGAGAGAAGCTTTCTGAGGAGCTGCTTTGTGATGTGTGCATTCCACTCACAGAAATATATCTTTCTCTCCTAGAAGACTCCCTCATCCCTTTTGGAGAAAAGCTACCAGAAACATTCGGGAGTATATGGAGGGCTATGGTGAAAAGGAAATATCCTCAGACAAAACTGGAAAGAAGATTTCTGTGAAACTGTTATGTGTTAGATGTATTTATTCATCTCGAATAGTTAAAACTTTTCTTATATTATGCAGTTTGGAAACTTCGTCATGCACGGATCTGCAAAGGAACATTCGGGAGCACATTCAGGCTTACTGTGAAAGAGGAGATATCTTCAGATTAAACTGGAT
>NW_016802829.1:7498-9609 GCF_001698545.2 Rhinopithecus bieti | reverse complement strand
GAGGGAGGGAGGGAGCAGGGAAGGAGAGAGAGAGAAAGAAGGAAAGTAGAAAGAAAGACAGAAAGAAAAGAAAGAAAGAAAGAAGGAAAGAAAGAAGAGAGAGGGGTAGGGGAAGAGGAAAGAAAAGAAAAGAAAGAAACAAAGAAAGAAGAGAGAGATAGAAAGACAGAGATGAAGGAGAGAGGGGTGGAGGAAGAGGAAGGAAGGAAGGAGAGAAGAAAGAAAGGAAGAAAGGAAAGAAAGGAGAGAAAGAGAAAGAAAGAAAAGAAAAGGAGGGAGGGAGGGAGAGAAGGAAGGGAAGGAAGGGAGAGAGAAAGAAAGGGGGAGGGAAAAGAAAAGGAAGAAATGAAGGAAAGAAGGAAGGAAGGGATGGAGGGAGGGAGAAAGGAAGGAAGAAGGAAGGAAGGAAAGAAAGCTTTATAGAGAAGAAAAGGTCCCTGGCCCTAAGAAGCTTTATTAGTCCAATGCAGGAGTCAGCAAATGACAGCTTTCAGGCCAAATCTAGCTCGCTATCTGTTTTCGCAAATGCAGATTTATTAGAACACAATCACACTCACTCATTTACATGTTATCTGTGACCGCTTTCATACTACAAAGGCAGAATCTAGTAATCGTGACAGATACTGTATGTCATGCAATGCCTAAAATATTTATTCTCTGGCCCTTTACAGAAAACGTTTGTCAATTCCTGATTTAGTGGGATAGATCAGCATTTACACAAGTAAGTATAATTCAAAGCAGGATATGATAAAAAAAAATAGGACCCATGTAGAAAGTACTGTGTGAGTACAGGAGCATGGGAGGGCTTCATGGAGACAGAACACTGCAGCTGGGCTTTGGGGAATGGCTTGGATTCAGGCCAGCTGAGAGACAAGAGGACATTTTAGGTGAGGTGGTCCTCAACCCTGTCTGTTTATTGCAATCGCTTGGAGAGTTTTGAAATAGAGATGTCTGGGTTCCCCCTCCTTGAGATTCTGACTCTGCTGTTCAGGGGCAGGGCCTGGGCATCAGGATTTTTGTTTTTTATTTTTATTTTTTTAGACAGAGTCTTGCTCTGGAATGCAGTGGCCCGATCTCAGTTCACTGCAGCCTCTGCCTCCCAGATTCAAGTGATCCTCCCACCTCAGTCCCCAGAGTAACTGGGACTACAGGTACGTACCACCATGCCTGACTAATTTTTGTAATTTTTTTTTATAGGGATGAGGGTTTCACCAGGTTGCTTAGGCTGGTCTCAAACTCCTAGGCTCAAGTGATCTTCCTGCCTTGGCCTCCCAAAGTGCTGGGCTTATAGGTGTGAACCACTGCACCTGGTGGGCATCAGGATTTTAAAACTCCGCAGGTTATTCTAAGGGCAGCCCAGGTTGAAAACACTGGGCCAAAGAAGTGTCAGGGAACAATTAGGAGCAAGGTGTGAATGGAGGGAGTCTCTGGGTGCAGAGGGAAGGGATAGTGCAGTGGGAGATAAGCCTGGGAAGTAGGGAGTCAAATCAAGGTCAGAGAAATTAGATTTTGTCCTGGGAAATGGGGACAATAACAAAATGGGGACAATGTGGGCATGACAGCAACATGATCAGAGGCATGTATAAGGAAGCATAATCTAGAAAAAAAACATAAAGAATAAAATAAGAGCCTGTTAGGGGTTTTTTGCAAGAGTTTAAGCAAAACATGGAGCATATCTTGTTTAGGGCAGTGATGTGGTATGATTTGTCTGTGTCCCCACCCAAATCTCATCTTGAATTGTAGTTCCCATAATCCCCATGTGTCATGGGAAGGACCTAGTTGAAGGTAATTGAATCAAGGGGTGGCTACCCTCTTGCTGCCCTCATGATAGTGAGTTCTTATGAGATCTGATGTTTTATAAGGGGCTTTTCCCCTTCGGCACTTCTCCTTCCTGCCATCACGTGGAGGATGTGTTTGCTTCCCCTTCCACCATAATTGTGAGTTTCCTGAGGCCTCCCCAGACCTGCAGAATTGTGAGTCAATTAAACTTCTTTTCTTTACAAATTACCCAGTCTTGGGTATGTCTTTATTAGCAGCATGAGAACAGACTAATACAGTAAATTGGTACCCGCAGAGACTGGGGTGCTACTATAAAGACACTTGAAAATGTG
>NW_016802829.1:0-3345 GCF_001698545.2 Rhinopithecus bieti | reverse complement strand
CCACCATGGCACACTTTTACCTATGTAACAAACCTGCACATCCTGCACATGTACCCTGGAACTTAAAAGCTGAAGAAAAAAAAAAGAAATTCATTTGTTTTCATGTTGAACATGAATTCAGTCCATATTCAAGGGACAGGAGTCCTGCTTTTATGTCATTTTCTTGACAAGATGTTAGCTTATTTCTTTTGTATTAGACTCATTGCTTATCAGTGTTGAGCCCAATGAACGGGAATGATCTCATGCCTGTTGTGTTACAACATAGTTCTGCATGGATTTGCCTTCCCTCTAGTGGAAGTGACTGATGAATCTGCTCACCTTATCCACATCTTCTCCAAGTCACTAAGTTTTCATTTCTTCAAACTCCTATGACTGTGTGGAGATACAAATCATAGCACTTTTCTTTAACTTCCTTATTTGTGAAATGAGGAGGTGTGTCTGGGCATTCTCTGCAGTGGCTTCCAAATCCAATAATTCATGCTTTTAAGAGAATATGAAATTCTCTATATTACAGTGTTTGCATTAATAAAGCTTTCTTTTCTGACATGGTAGGCAGCATGCTTACAAAGAGAAAATCCAGGCTTTCTTTTTTTTTTTTTTTTTCGAGATGGAGTCTCGCTCTGTCACCCAGGCTAGAGTACAGTGGCATGATCTCGGCTCACTGAAACTTCCGCCCCTCCAGTTTTAAGCAGTTCTCTGCCTCAGCCTCTGGAGTAGCTGGGATTACAGGCGCATGCCACCACGCCCAGCTAATTTTTTGTATTTTTAATAGAGACGGGGTTTCACCATCTTGGCCAGGCTGGTCTTGAACTCCTGACCTTGTGATCAACCCGCCTCTGCCTCCCAAAGTGCTGGGATTACAGGCTTGAGCCACCGAGCCCAGCTGAATCCAGGCTTTCTAACAGTAAAAAGTCATCTGGACTTTGGGTAGTAGAGCTCTGAGCAATTAACCTTGACCAACCTTAATTGTCAATTTGGCCTTTTATGGCTTGAATATCTCAAAGATTTTTGTCTACCTATCTTCCCATCTAATCCAGGAAAACTAGAGATACAGGGTCTATGTCAGACACAATTGTGAATGATCTCCTTTATCTATTTGAAGCGTTGACACTTTCAGAAAGCATTTACAATTTAATCATGGGCTGTATAGGCCACACTTCGAGAGGGTGGGGTACATGGCAGAAGTGGTAAGATATCTGGGAAACAGAGGGCCTTCTCCCAAGATGATTTCATGGTGGTGACTGCACGCTCAGGAGCTCCCTTGGCATGGCTGTCAGTGTGCCTCTCAAGGGGTTTTGTGACTGCATCTAATGGACATCTCTGGTGTTACCTCTTCTCACCTGGAGTACAGGGAACTTGGACAGCCCTAATTTGCATCCACTGTAGCTATGTCATTCCTTTGTCATCAGCTTATTTTGTTCACAGCTTTGAGATTGTGGTATTTCTCAGGCTGCCTTATGTTTGCTGTCGAGTATTTTAAATATTCCCAGAGACTTGATCACTGGCTTAGTCATTGGGCAGACTTCAAATAAGTGGAATTGGTGACAATGGGAGAAAGAATTTGCTTCCTGACAACTGATCCTGCAGGAATGGATAAATGAACTAAATGCCAACTCTCCTCACTGTCTCTGGAAAGCTAACCTTATAATCAATTACTCTTTCTTCACAATAAGCAGGATCCAAGATGGAAAGAAAAGTAGGCTTCAGGTAGGCAGTAGGCTAAACATCTGGAACTTTCAACTAGACTTCCTCACTTTGATTTATAATTTGTACAAGCTTTCCTGCTCTCTGATGCCTACGATTATCCCAGGAAACAGACACTCCCAAACTTTAGTGTTCAAGTCCTCAAGAGAGCAATTTAGAATAACTGTCAATATTATAAAAGCATATGCTCTTTGTTTCTGCAGTTCTACATTTAAGAATTTTTCCTACAGCAACACTTGCTCATGCATGAAATTGTGTATGTTATTCATTGCAAGCTGGTTGATAATAGCCAAATATTGGAAACAACCTGAAAGTTCATCAATGGGGGACTAGGTAAATAAATTAGGGGCTACTATGCAGGTGTAAGAAATAATCAGGAAGTGCTTTATACAGTAGTTCCCCCTTATCTGTGGAGGATAATGTTCCAAGACCCCCAGTGGATGCCTGAAACCACAAATAGTACTGAGCCCTATAGATACTGTCTTTGTTTCCTAAACATACATATTTATGATGTTTAATTTATAAATTAGGAAAGGTAGCAAAATAACAACAAAAACTAACAAGAAAATCAAACAATTACAACAACATACTGTAGTAAAAGTTATGTGAATGTGGTCTCTTTCTCTTAAAATATCTTATTGTACTATATTTACCTTTTTTCGGACTGCAGTTGTCTGTGGGTAGCTGACATGGCAGAAAGTGAAACTGTGGATAAGGGGAGACTACTGTTCACTGATATGGAAAGATCTCTAAGATATGGTATTTAGTGAAGTAAACAAGGGGCAAACAATGTATATGCTACCATTTCTGTAAAACGGTGGTGGGCTTCAGGAAAACAGATTTGTATTTATTTGCATATGTGTAAAAAGTGTCCAGTAGTATACACAAGTAAGAAACTAATAACAGCGTAACAATGGTCACTCCTTGGAAGGGTTTGGTAATGGGTGCAAAAACTGTA
Organism: Rhinopithecus bieti; assembly: GCF_001698545.2. Taxonomy (NCBI): domain Eukaryota; kingdom Metazoa; phylum Chordata; class Mammalia; order Primates; family Cercopithecidae; genus Rhinopithecus; species Rhinopithecus bieti. The sequence continues at coordinate 683 of NW_016802829.1, read as the reverse complement.
CAGAGGGGACAATGGTAGCTGAGTAAGTTTTCACTGGATTCCTTTCTAGGCTTTTGGTTTTGGACCATGAGAATGGCTTACATATTCAAAAGGTAAATACATATTTTAAAAATTTAATGAAACACCACACACCCAGCCTAAACGCTGACATTGTTCCAAGTCAATAGAGGGTTGGGGAATCTGCATTTTGCAACAAGCAGCCTGGCCGATTCTGATGTAGACGGTCCAAGGAACCAAGGAACTGTGGGACACATAGCCACAGACTACATTCATGCAACAACTATTTTTTATTGAACGTTGGATACATGTATCTGTCCATTTCACAAATTATGTTTTATTATATTAAAGAATACATCTCATTTCTTCTACAACTTGAACATCCAGCTTACTATACACGGGATTTGACTTAATGTCATACAGACCACTTACAACGTGATAGAAGCATTGGAAGCATTTCTTGAAAAATAACAATTTCACTCAAAGCACACTTTATAGATAGAGTTTTACATGGTCACAGAGTTAAGTTTGCACGTTTAAAGGGAGCTGAATCATTCACATTACTATTGTGAATTTCTTATAAATAATTCATTTGTTCAAGGAGTCCAGGCAAAGCTAAGCCATGACATTATTTACACTAAGTACCACACCTGGAACTTGTTCTGAGTTATTTAACACAGAGTACA
>NW_016802828.1:0-1301 GCF_001698545.2 Rhinopithecus bieti | reverse complement strand
AAAATTAAAATAATAATAATAAATTAAAAAAATAAAAAATACATATAAAATTATAGTTTTCCACTCGATAGATTGACAATAATCAAAAAGCAAGATAATATACCTTGTGGCTGAGGATGTGAGGAAATGCATTCCCATACATCCTTGATGAATGTGTTAATTGATACAATCTCCTTGGAAGGTGGCATTGTCTGTAGTAGCTGGAATGAAAACAAAACTTCAATCTTTATCATTAGGAGCTAGTTATATACATTAAGGAATATCCATACAATGGAATGTAAGGCAAAAAGAATGAAGTCATCTAAATTTACTGTTGAGGAGCAATGGCCAAGAAAGACATGAAAAAACAAAGGACCTAGAAAAAAAAGCATGAACAAAATACATGTGTGGCTAGAGAGGAGTGGCATACAAAGATAAATGTGGCTTTTTTTTTTCAAATGCCTGAGGGTAACCACTTTGTGTGTTTGTTTCTAACAGCTTTAAGATATAATTTATATACCATAAAGTTTACTCATTTAAAGTGTATGAGCAGCAGGCATGGTGGCTCACGCCTGTAATCCCAGCACTTTGGGAGGCTGAGGTGGGCAGATCACAAGGTCAGGAGTTCAAGACCAGCCTCACCAACGTGGTGAAACCCCATCTCTAATAAAAAGAAATACAAAAATTAGTAGGACATGGTGGTGCATGCCTGTAATCCCAGCTTTTTGGGAGGCTGAGGCAGTAGAATTGCTTGAATCTGGGAGGCAGAGGTTGCAATGAGCTGAGATCGCGCCATTGCACTCCAGCCTAGGCGACAGAGTGAGACTCTGTCTCAAAAAAAAAAAAAAAGGGTATATGACCAGCTGGTCTGGTGGCGCACTCCTATAATTTCAGCAAGACTGTAATCTAGTTTGTCTTGATAGATTTGCCTATTCTGACAAAATTAAAAATGGAATCATACAATATGTGACTTGCTTTTGCTTACCATGATCTCAAGGTTCATCCATGTTGTAACATGTGTCAGTATGTTTGAAATGCTTGTTTCCCGGTGCTGTAAAGAAATAGCACTTGAACATTAATTTTCTCAGCAAGGTCATTTTTATACTTTCCGCAGAAAGGGTACACTCACCAGCAGTTTTGCCACAAGAGTACACCGAACAAAGGAGCCAGGGTCATTTATAACCTGACATATCTACCCTACTGCTGTGTCCAGTTTTCCCACTGATGGAATGGGACTTCACATTCTGTATTTGTCTTGATTGGCTAGCAACTTAAAACTTTTTTTTTTTTTTTTTTGAGGCGGAGTCTCGCTCTGTCGCCCG
>NW_016802827.1:0-3990 GCF_001698545.2 Rhinopithecus bieti | reverse complement strand
CTTATAAAGTGCTTTATTTCCATCTATTCTGGGCATAGTTGTGGCTCTTTGTGATCGTTTGGGGAGGCAGGTGAAAGTGAAGGGTTTTTTATTTTTTGTTTTTTGTTTTTTTTGAGACGGAGTCTCGCTCTGTCGCCCAGGCTGGAGTGCAGTGGCGCAATCTCGGCTCACTGCAAACTCTGCCTCCCGGCAGGAAAGTGAAGGGTTTTTAAAGGGGTCTAATAGAGAATGTGAAATTGATTCATTTAGCCAGATTAGAGTCCACCCGTAGCTTTCATCAACTTTCTGGTCGATGTCTCCATATGCATAGGTCTCATGTTTTGTCCTAGTTTCTTTCTTTTTTGTTTTTTGTTTTTTTAAACCAGTGTAAGTCCATTTAATCCTAAGCAAAGTACCAATGTATTCTGGAAAAAAAGGTTATGGATAATGAAATAAGGAGTTACTAATACGTTTGTACTAATTGGGGGGATGGGCACAGTGTCCTACTCATGTTCCAGTGACTTTGAAAGGAGCAGAATCTGTTTCTGTATGCAATAAAGTCATCATGTCCAAGTGGTTGATTTTCTGTTTTATTTTAAATACTCCTTCTAGGTCTTTCCACATGAAGAAAGCTCATTTGATGGAAATACTTAACAAGTTATTTACATTTTAATAGGTTTTGATAAAGTTTATTATCAAAATCAGACTCAGAAGCAATGCTACAATGATCAAAATTATGAACAATTTTATTTAAAGTCACTATAAAGTGTATTATTCTGAACAGTTACCACTACATTCCATGGCACAAAGTATAATTAATTGCTACATGTGTTGTTTACTACAGAACTTCCTCATACATTTTTCAGTTAATAGTCACAACAATACAAGAAAACTTGTGGCACAAAGTTGAATGGACAGTGTGATGGGAATATCACCTGAACCCACGTTAGCTGTGCTTAGCTATCCTTATTTACGTGCTTTTGTCTAGCCACTGTGTTATTATAGATCAGATATTGATTGTAGTATGTTTATTCATATATTTATTCATTTAAGTGAATATTCATTATGAAAACATAATTTTCCCCTCTGAAGTCCCTAGTTTGATCCAACATAGGCAATGTTATACTGTGGATATACTCAGGACATAGTATCATTCAAAACCAGTGAAATATTAGGGGACAAATCATCAGGTGTATTGACGGGGACCCTCTTTCACTGTAGGTGACTGGCCGTTGGAAAAATCAAACACAAAAGCTTCCAAATTTTGGAAAGCTGGTCCAGATTGGAAAATATACCTTTAAAGTTGTATAAGACGTATTTGCCCAATTCTACCAAACTACTCTCCCTTAGAACCTACCAGTTACAGCATTCTTGAATTTGCAGTTGAGTGGCAAAAAATATAAAATCTTAAAAGGCAAGTAAAGAGTTTTTCCTCATGAACCTCTACTTTCAGTCAACTTAAAGTGAGCCCTTCTCATCTATTTTCGATTAGGTTGGTGCAAAAGTATTTGCGGTTTTAGCCGTTATTTTGAATTATTAATTACTTATTGAGCCACAAGGGCCAGACACAAAAGTCAACCTCTGAAATACGCATTCTTGTTTGGGGAAAACGTGAGTACGTATCAGTGTATATAGTATCTGTGTACATGTTTTATTAAAATGACCTAAAATGTATTAAATTTTATCAAAGGAATGCATGTACACAATTTTGGAAAGGAAATTGTACTCTTAGGTTTTCATTAAGAGCAAGCAGTATATTCTTTTTCCCCAGTCCTGCTCCCCAAAGACTGCCATTTTTCACCTTAGATGTGTTTTCTGCTATTTATGTTTCTGCTAAAATATAATCATTAAATTGAAACTCCTTAATTTGTTAATTTTAGAATCTATTTTTGCAGCTTTATGTATTTATGTATTTATGTATGTATTTATTTATTTATTTATTTACTTACTTATTTGAGACAGAATTTCTCTCTGTTGCCCACGCTGGAGTGCAGAAGCAAGACCTTGGCTCACTGCAACTTCCACTTCCCAGATTCAAGTGATTCTTGTGTCTCAGCCTCCAGAGTATCTAGGATTACAGGCATGAGTTACCATGTATGGCCAATTTTTTTGTGTTTTTAGTAGAAATGGGGTTTTGTCATGTTTGCCAGGCTAGTCTTGAACTCCTGGCCTCAAGTGATCCACCTGCCTCGGCCTCCCACAATGCTGGGATTACAGGCGTGAGCCACCACACCTGGCCTATTTTTGCAGTTTTATTAAGGTATAATTAATATATGATAAGCCACATGTATTTAAAGTTTATAATTTAATACGTTTTGACATATATATATATATATACACACATACACATACCCATAAAATAATCACCTCAGTGAAGATAATGAACTTTCCCGTCATCCCCAAAGGCTTTTTTTGTGCCTCTTTGAAACCCAGTCTTTCCTCCATACCCCCCTTATTCCCAGACCCATGTAACCACTGACCTACTTTCTATCACTAAACGTTAGTTTATTCTTCCTAGAGATTTCTATAAATTGAATCATACTGTAAGTTTGTTCAATATCTTTTCATTCAGTGTAATCATTTTGATAGCTATGCATTTTGAGTGTAAATCAACAGTTTGTTGATTTTTATGACTATTAGTCCATTATAAGGATATATCACTATTTAATTTATCCATTCAACTATTTGTTGATGGGCATTGAGCTATTAAAAAGTAAGCTAGGGCCAGGTGCAGTGGCTCACACCTCTAATCATGACACATTGGGAAGCCAAGACAGGAAGATGGCTTGAGGCCAGGAATTTGAGACCAGCCTGGGCAAGAAAGCCAGAGCCTGCCTCTACAAAAAAATTTAAAAGGGAAAAATAGCTGGGTGTGGTGGCATGCACCTGTGGTAGCTACTCAGGAGGTTGAAGTGAGAGGATCACTTGAACCTGGGATTTTGAGGCTGCAGCGAGCTATCGCCGGGCTACTGCACTCCAGCCTGGATGACAGAGCAAAGCTCTATATCAGAAAAAGAAAAAAAGTAAGCTGCTATGAGCTGTTGTTTGATATTATATTTTGGCTTCTTACTTGATAGCTAAGGCTTTAACTGTCTTGCACAATCATCCTTGTTCATTGTTTTCTCTCCCCAACAAAGTTCAGTTATATTTCACATTTTGGACTTAACGTCAATATACAGTATTTACATTGTTTTTACAAAGCAGTATTGTTTATTGCTGAGCCAAATAGTGGGAAATACTAATTTTACTTTCTGATAAAACTTTTCTTAATTAAGTTGCCTCACTTTTCTCCGTATTTTTATTCTTGTATTGACCTATAATTACTTTTGATCATCTGTCAGCCCCTCAATACCATTTTGCAAATTGTGGAATGTACAGGATAATCAGTTATTTCTATTTTGTTAATGAGTGCTCCCTTCTTGGAGCTTTGACTCCCCTGTCCACACTGACCGCTTGCTCTCCTGGGTAAATGCATAGCTGCATTCCCATTGCTCTTGTTCTGGGAATTTCCTTCATTTCCCTTCAGTGTCAGGACCCTATATCTCATGTCTTTCTCTTCGGTTTTATTTTGGTGAGACACATGCCCCAGTGTATTCTTGAGATAGTGCATGAACAAGAGGGTAAAAAGAAATACATACATATATGTGTGTGTGTGTGTGTGTGTGTGTATGCTTGTATGCATATGTACACACATATGTATATAGTGCACATCTGAAAATTCTTTCATCCATTTTGGCTGGGGGAAAATTGGTGGTTGAAAATTATTTTTGCTCAACATTGTAAGAGTATTGTTTATTGTTTCCTAATTTCCAGTATTAGTGAGATGACCAACACCACTTCATATTCTTTATTTTGTGTATGTGACCAATTTTTTTCCATCTAGAATATTTTTAGCATCTATTCCTTATTCTTCATGTTCCAAAATTTTGCAATGATTTACATTGCTAGACTCATCTTTCTGAGCATCCCTTTAATCAACAGAATTATATTATTTCTGTCTATAAAATTATG
>NW_016802826.1:4976-7163 GCF_001698545.2 Rhinopithecus bieti | reverse complement strand
TGGGAGTGTAAGTTAGTTCAACCATTGTAGAAGACAGTGTGGTGATTCCTCAAGAATATAGAACCAGAAATATCATTTGACCCAGTAATCCCATTACTGGGTATATACCCAAAAGATTTGAAATCATTCTACTATAAAGACACATACACACATATGTTGATTGCAGCACTATTCACAAGAGCAAAGACTTGGAACCAACACAACTGCCCATCAATGTTAGACTGGATAAAGAAAATGTGGCACATATACACCATTGAATACTATAAAGTCATAAAAAAGGATGAATCTGTGTTCTTTGCAGGGACATGGATGAAGCTGGAAACCATCATTCTCAGCAAGCTAACACAGGAACAGAAAACCAAACATCACACATTCTCACTCATAAGTGGGAGTTGAATAGTGAGAACATACAGGCACAGGGAGGGGAACATCACACACCAGGGCATGTCAGGGTGTGGGGGGCAAGGGGAGGGATAGCATTAGGAGAAATACCTAATGTGGACGACAGGTTGATGGGTGCAGCAAACCACTATAGCGTATGTATACCTATGTAACAAACCTGCACATTCTGCACATGTATCCCAGAACTTAAAGGATAATTAAAAAAGAAAAAAAAACAATTTATTTTATTAATCTGGGTGGTCTTGGGTTAGATATATATCAATTTAGGATTGTTACATCTTCTTGGTAAATTGATCCCTTTACCATTTGATGGTCTTCTTTGTGTTTTTTCACTGTTGTTTATTAAAAGTCTGTTTTGTCTGATATAAGTATTGCTACTCCTGCTCACTTTCTTTTGGCATGGAATGCCTTTTTAAAGCACTTTACTTTTAATGTGTAAGTATATTTTTCAGTTAGTTGAATTTTTTATAAGAAGCATATGGTTGCATCCTGCCTTTTTCTCTCGATTCTGCTGATCCATATCTTTTAAGTGGAACATTTAATCCATTTACATTCCAAGTTAATATTGATATATATGTTTTTTTTCCTTTTGTAATGTTGTGACCTAGTTGACTTGTAGCCTTAATTGTAATTGTTTATAAGAACTATAAGCTTTATGCTTCTGAGTGTTTTTATGATAGCAAATAATATTGTTGGGATGTGTGTCACGTTCATGTTGAAACGTGATATCCAATTTTGGAAGTGGGCCAAGTAGGAACTGTTTGGTTCATAGTGGCGGACTTCTCATGAATGACTTGTCCTCACAGCAATGAATGAGTTTTCACTCTATTAGTTTACACGAGAAATGATTATTTAAAAGAGGTTTGAACCTTCTCTCTCTTTGTTCTCACTCTTGCCATGTGACACACCTCCTTCCTCTTTACCTTTTCCCTGAGTAAAATCTTCCTGAAGATTCACTAGAAGCTGAGAAGATACTGGTGCCATGCTTGAATATTCCAACTAACCATGAGCAAAATAAGCCTTTTTTCTTTGTAAATTACTCAGCTTCAGTTATTTCTTTATAGTGACACAAACAGACTAACATAGCAAGTATTGACATTTTGTTTTCATGTTTAGAGCTCCCTTCAGCATTTCTTATAGGTCTGGTCTAGTGGTGACAAGTTTTCTCAGAATTTCTTTTTGTCTGGAAAGCACTTTGTTTCTTTTTCATTTATGAAGCTTGGTTTAGCAGTATACAAAATATGTGGTTGCCAGTGTTTTTCTTAAGAAGTAAGAAAATAGAACCCAAATCTCTTCTGGTTTGTAAGGTTTCTACTGTAAAGTTTGCTGATAGTCTGATGGAATTTCCTTTATAGGTGATTAGATGCTTCTCTTTTGGTAAATTTAGTATTTTTTCCTGCATGTTAACTTTAGATAGTCCGATGACTATATGTTTTGGTGAAGTCTGTCTGGCAATGTATCCCCTTTGAGTTCTCTGTACCGCTTGCATCTGGATGTCTAAATAACTATCAAGATGAGAATGTTTGCCTCAATTACTTCCTCAAATAGGTTTTCCAAACACTTTACTTTTCTTCTCTCTCAAGAATTTTATGAATTGTAGATTTGAATGTTTTACATAATTCCCACACCTCTTGAAGGTTTTATTTATATTTTATTATTCTTTTTTTCTTTTGTCTGACTGGATTATTTTGAAAACCTGTCTTCAAGCACTAAGATTCTTTCTTCTTGATCTAGTGTATTTTAAAGCTTTCAGTGAGACTATGTAATTCCTAGTTAATATATTAT
>NW_016802826.1:0-1725 GCF_001698545.2 Rhinopithecus bieti | reverse complement strand
GAAAGTTTAGAAAATACTTCATGAGAAGTAAATCATGCTCATATTTAATAATTCACACATTTGATATTTCCTTTCAGAGATACATAATAATTTCTTCATCTCATTCACTTACAATATATGCTGAGAGGTAAAGGGATGAAACTTTAGTTTGATTTGCATCACATCGTTTATATCTACGCTCTCAAAAAATAACGTTTTATTTCAGGTGTTTATTCACTGTGTTTTATTCACTATTTGTATTTACTCCAGAGGAAGAAAACACAAATAAACATACGTTTTCTTCCATTCTACCCTTCAAATCTGTCATTTGTGTATGTATTATTTAGCATTAATTTTACAAATGATATACAATTCAATTCAATTGGAGACATCTGGTACAGAATGCTTATAGATGCGCTAGATGTGTGATAATATAAAATAAATGAAATTCAGAATACTTGATAAAATTAATTTTGAAGTTTTCAGTCAACAATGTTTCAGGTAAAAAATATTTCTTAATCATTAATATTTGGTAGTTATTCCAGTATTTGATATATAAATGTGTTCTTAATTAGCATTTTAACCTTATACAAAATTATTCACTTATTTTAAAAAGGTATAAATTGAATTATATATTTTAAAAAAATTTTGTATACGTTGAAGATGACAAAACATTTATTCTAGAATATCTTGGCAAGAACACACGAGCACCTTGGCTGTATAAGGATGATACTTGGGTCTTAAAATGGAAGATCAAATATTAGTGTCAAGCAACAATGTCAATAGTAACTCTTAGTTAATAAATGCTGCAACACATGTTAAGAAGAAAGTGGTATAAATTAGGAAATGTCATTTATTGCAAGTAAAAACATATTTATTGATAAAACAATTTCAATTACAAGCCTTCAAAAATGGATTGCCACCCATTAGCACTCCAATTGTAAATTATAGGTTAAGTTTTAACTTTTGTTCTCTTCATCGTAAAATGAAACAGATATGGCTTATATTCACTTTTCTCGTTATATTTCCCGAAAGCATAGTATAATTGTTAGGGTTCTTTAGAGGGACAGAACTAATAGGATACATGTCTATATAAAGGGAAGTTTATTAAGGAGTATTGACTCATACAATCACAAGGTGAAGTTCCACAATAGGCCGTTCACAAGGTAAGGAGCAAGGAAGCCAGCCCAAGCCCCATAAACCTCAAAAGTAGTGAAGCCAGCAGTGCAGCCTTCAGTCTGTGGTCGAAGGTCCAAGAGTCCCAAAGCTGAAGAACTTGGAGTCTGATGTTCGAGGGCAGGAAGCATCCAGCACAGGAGAAAGATGGAGGTCAGAAGACTCACCTAGTCTAACCTTTTCAAGTCCTTCTGTCTATTTTTTATTCTGTTTGCACTGGCAGTTGATTAGATTGTGCCCACCCAGACTGAGGGTGAATCTGCCTTTCTCAGTCCACTGACTCAAATGTTAATTTCCTTTGCCAACACCCTCACAGACACACTCAGGACCAATACTTTGCATTCTTCAATCCAATCAAGTTGAAACTCAATACTAACAATCATGATGATGAAAAGTAAAGGTGTTTTACAGTTTAAGATATTCCAATAAGTCCTTTGTAACATTCTCCAATTTTGTTAGATTTACCCTCAATGATTTTATTTCTCGAGTTTTATAATACTATTTGAATTTTTGCTTCTTTTGAGATTTTTTTCTAAAAGATAAATTAAAAAAAAAAAACTTGAGGTTGGG
>NW_016802825.1:0-6453 GCF_001698545.2 Rhinopithecus bieti | reverse complement strand
CCTCACCCTGCTATAGTAGTTCTTAACCTTTCTGAGGTCAGAGTTACCTCTGAAAATTTGATGAAACCTAGGTACAAAGTAAATCAACACACACAATTTTGTGCACAATTTCAAGGAGTTGTATGGACCTTATGAAAGTTATCCATCGACCCCATGTTCATGTTCATATACTGTTCAATATGGTAGCCAATAGACTCATGTGGTTATTTACATTTTTTATATTAAAATTCAGTTTTCAGTTGCATTAACTATATTTCAAGCACTCAGTAGCCACAGATGGCTTGTGGCTACACAGTCAACACAGAAATAGAATTTTGTATAATTGTAAAATGTTCTGTTGGACAGCATTGCTCTAGAACATTCAGAATAAGATTTGCTTTTAATTAATTTTTTGAGACCGAGTCTCACTCTGTTGCCCAGGCCGAAGTGCAGTGGTTGATCTCGGCTCACTGCAACCTCCACCTCGCGGGCTCAAGCGATCCTCCAACCTCAGTCTCCGGAGTAGCTGGGACTACGGGCTGCTCCACCACGCCCTACTAATTTTTGTATTTTTAGTAGAGACGGGGTTTCGCCCTGTTGGCCAGGTTGGTCTCCAACTCCTGGGCTGAAGCAATCCACCCGCCTCGGCTTCCCAAAGTGCTGGGATTAGACGTGTGTCACCCCACCTGGCTGAGATTTGCTTGTATTTATTTTATTTTATTTTTTTAGTTAACTTCATAGGCCTGGGGACAGCGGCTCACACCTGTAATCCCAGCACTTCGGGTGCCCAAGGCGGGGGTGGGGGATCACTTGAGCTCCGGAGTTCGAGACCAGCCTGGCCAACATGGTGAAATCCCGTCTCTAATAAAAATACAAAAATTAGAGGGGCAAGGTCGCAGGTACCTGCAGTCCCAGCTACTGTGGAGGCTGAGGCGGGAGAATCGTTTGAACCCAGGAGGCAGAGATTGGCAGTGAGGCCAGATAGCGCCCTGCACTCTCGCCTGGGGCCACAGAGTGGAGACTTTCTCTCAAAAAAAAAAAAAAAAAAAAAAAAAAAAAAGTAAGTTTATCTACTTATAACTTCAAGAATATTAGGGGTAGTCAAGACTCAGCTTATCTACATAACACCAAAACAATTTGGCTAAAGTGGAAATGCTTCAGTGACTTTGTTCAAATAGTAATATCTTTTATTTTAGTAAACATATACGATAACTACTGTGGCAAAGGGTTATTAAAAGTAGCCCTTTACTTAACTGTTTAACTCAGTTAAGAGGAGAAGCTCAAAATTTTAATACTATGAGGGAAAAATGAGCTGAGTTTAGTACGGTTTTAAATTGTGTAGGCAGAAAAAAACGTGGAGAAGGCGTAAGGGAACTTGTGTCTTGCAAAAGTAGTGTTCTGGTTCATTGTAGTTTGTCAGATATTTAGGAATAGAAGCCTTGCTCTTGCTCAAAGTGTTAGTGATTTATCAAAGCTCTAATGATCCCTTGTCTTCTGTAGAAGAATTATACTTTTTAAAGCCATTAACAATACCTTGCTTTACATGGCTTTCTTCTTGATGGATATTAAAATTAAACTTTTTTCTTTTTGAATTGAATTTCAATTTTCCACCCTAAAGCAAATGTATAGTTTTCGCAGAGAGTTCGTTGCCCCTTTATTAGTCCTTAAAAAGGAATTGAGTCAGGTTACAGGACTACCAGTAGATTGGAAAGCAGTAGATGTAGATGATACCAAAGGAGCAGAATAAATAAAAGACACTTGAAGTTGGCCTTTGAATGCATTTTTCCAAGCACATTTCCATAATTCTGATTTTATGCAGGCATTTCTCCTTCAGACCATAAAGAGGTGACTCACTGAAAAGGTATGGCTTTGAGTGATCAAAGAAGGTTAGCCCTGAGATTTAAACATCAACCGGTGGCTAGCCACATGCCAGGTAAATTAAATTAATGGCAAAACCTTAGCATATTTGTTTCTTGTATGCACCTTATCCACGACATGTAGCCACTAAAGAGATTCTATGAAACTTAACTGACCTTATTCATTCCTGCGGAATTTTATTCCCATCTTCAAGAAGCTTAGTTTTAAAATAATCAATTAGATTGATTTTTGTTTTATTTAAATTATTTGGCTTGACCTTGGCCCTGAGTGTCCTTTGGTGTTCCTCATAATTTGGGAAGCAGTTCATAATGGGGTGGTCCCAGAAGACATTGGGAAATTGGATTTCAGATGTCAAAGTATAAACAAGTTTAACCAAACCTTCACGTCCTGCACATGTATCCTGGAAACTGTAAAATAAAATAATTTTAAAAAATATGGAAAAAAAATGTGCTTGGAAGAACAAATACTGAAGTGTTTGAATTAGCCATGAAATGCTCAACATGCCCCTCCTGTTGGGCCCTTTCTTTTACCAAAGGTTGGAACAAAAAACGCTGGTGTCATCCATTGTACAGTGGGATTGAGAAAAGGAATTCCACCTGTAACATGATTAATGCAATGAATAAATCTAAATACAAATCCAAGATTTCTGGTATGGATAAGTCCTGGCCCTCCTTAGCTAGTTCTTCAAAGGGAAGATTTAAAAAGCGAAAAAACCATCTAGATCCCAAAATAAAGGAAAACTTTGTTACCGTGCCTTAGGAAACCTCTCCTGTGTTTTATGAAACAAATGGTCCTACTCTCCTGGTGATTGCTCCTATAAATATGTAAACCAACTTACTAATTCCAGCCATCCCCAAGAAGATATATGTGAAGGGGTGGATAATAATTTCCCAGATTTTTGGCAGGGATTTGCAAAAAGTGAATTTCCACTCCAACACTCCACTCCACGGGGCTAGGCGGGTGGGGTTAAAGGTGGGGGAGAAAACTGGCCTTCTATAAATAGCCACCATCTTCCTATAAATTAAGGGGCGTCCTTGAAAAAATGAGGATTAGATTCAGTGTTTTTTTTTTTTTAAAAGCAAAATTATTTTATATTTGCCTGTAGATCAAAATACTTTTTCCAACAATCCTGTTGTGGCCAAAGTAGCAAATACTCAGCAAATTATTTTCCCCCCCCAACTTCTTTCCCACCAGTCAACTGGGGTTGTGCACAGTCAACTGCAATATATTGTACACTAATAAGTCCACATTTAGTTGACCCACATATTTTTCCGCTTTATAGCCTTCAGGAAGAGGCAAATCTGAAACTAGTCTAGAAACTAGAGAGGAACTATTATTTCTAAATAAAATGGCCAGAAATATAGTTGGACCTATTTCCCTTTGTGAATTTCTCCTAACAGGTATCCAGATCAGCTTTTTTTTTTTAAAAATTTTTTATTTATTTATTTATTTTTTTTTTGACAGACCTCCTCCACCAGACTGGAGGCAGTGGGCCAACCAATCTCGGCTCACTGCAACCTTCTGCCTCCTGGGTTCCCCAGCATTCTCCTGCCTCAGCCCTCCCCAGTACTGGCGATTACAGGCAATGTGCCACATGCCCCCTGCTAATTTGTTATTTTAGCTAGAAGACAGGGGTTTCCCCTTGTCTGGCTTAGGTTTGGGGTCTCAAACCTGACCTCAAGTGTGGTATCTGCCCCACCGTCAGCCTCCCAAAGTGGCCTGGGATTACAGGCGGGTGATTCACAGTGGCTCAGCCAGATCACTTTCATATCCCTGAAACTCCAAAAGGCTTTTAATTTTATCAAACTGAAAAGTTCCTTCTGGCATCATTTAAAGTCAAATATCCTCAATAAATTTGCGTAGGTTCTCTGAGTTCCCCTTAATACCATATCCATACAATTCTTATATCATTTAAACAGAATATATAAGTAACAGGTGCAAAATTAGTGCTTGAGGACTAAGAAATTTGCCCTTTTTTGGTTGTGTATATCTTCACTGCTTTCCCTTTTGTTCAACAACAAATTCTAGTGGATATCAAGACAAGGGTGGCAAATGGACTCAGGGTCCGGAAAACAACCAATATTACAAGAATTGAGATACACACATTCTATTTTTCATAGTTCGGTCCATGGTCCTTTTACGCTTAGCCTTCTCAGGATCAGAACACGCAATTTATGCAGTCAATTAAAATTTTATATGAAGTACAATTTAGGACATGGAGTTGTTTGTTCATTTTCACACATTGTTTGGGGCGGTCAAGTCTTATATTATTCTCTCTGAGTAAATTTCCCTTTTCCTAAGTACACATAGAACATGGAGATTTAGGAAGGCTTTCGCAAAAAATATAGACTAATCTCCCAAGGATCTTACTGTAGGGGAAACGACCCCTATTCCCATAAGAATTAAACAAGGCTGGGCACAGTGGGGCTAACAACCTGTAATCCCCAGCCACTTTAGGGAGGCCCAACGGCGGTGAGATAAACCCTGAAGTCGAGAGTTCCCGAGATCAGCCCTGACAACTGAGAAACCCCGTCTCCTACCTCACCCTCGACAAATTAGTCGGCATGGTGGCAACTCGCCTGTAATCAGCTACTTGGGCGCTGGAGGCAGGAGAATCGCTTGAACCGGGAGGCAGAGGTTGCCGTGGACCCCCAAAATCGGGCCCTCTGGCCACTCCAGCCTGGGCCAACAAGAGCGGAAACTCCATCTAAAAAAAAAACGACGTTTTCGCCATGTGTTTATGCCCATCAGCTTCTTTTATGTAATTCATTAAAGGGCAACAGTTCGGTGGGAAATGAAAAGCCTAACAGTAGAGATTCCTCACTATATTAGAGCTTGCGGGCAAGTTTTATCAATCTATCACTTTGCCTAACATTTTTAGGTAATTTTATAGAGTAAGGGATTGGTGTGGTCTTTTCTTCAGCGAAGCCATTAAAGGATATCCATAATTTAAAACAATAATCCACAAATGAGCAATGGGGCTTTCTTTTCGCCTTCTTTTTTTCGTGTCGAAGTACAGTCCGAGCATAGAACAAATAAAGGAAATAGAACCCTACTTTCACTATGAAATTATTTTGCAAATAGAGTGGAAACTTATACCCTAATAAAACTTGCTTGAAGTAGGCAACTTTCCTTATCCGAATATAGTATAATTTAATTAATTTTGGAGCAAATGATTAGTAACTCATGCTCCATGAATAAAGGAAATTCCATACTGTTATATAAGTTCTGGGACCCACTGGGAACTTGCCCACAAAATAAACCTCAACCAATTTTTCTACGTGCTTAGGAAGTAATTCAATCTTGCATAAAGCAGACTGAAAACTATTAATTCCAAAATCCACTACATTGGTTCTTTGAAAGCAGATTGTTTCTATATTTCATTAGCGCTTTGATTACGTTACTATATAGCCTTAAAACAGGCATTTTGTGTATTTTTAAATATATCCTTCCATTGTTAAGAAAACTGCTGTCAGGCAGGCCTTCCTCTTAAAGTTTTTTAAAAATACAAAATGCAGCTTTATTATTTTCAAGTAATATAATAACACAAATGAATTGCTACTAAAACGATGCCAAAGAGAAGCACTGCTGGATCTGCTTTATTGAATAGGCAAAGATTGTTTGCAGGAAACGGTTGCTTCTATATACTACTTAAAAGAGTTTCTATTCTCTGAAGGCACTTAATAATCTCCTCAGTCCTCTAAGCGCTAATCCCACATTTTAAACTTAGATTAAACGCTGGTGAGAATTAATGAGGGTTTTAACACTCTACTCAAATTCACATCGTATGATGGAGATCACTACATCTACAATAGCTTATGTAGATAAGTAGAGAGTAATGTTAACTAATTCCACAATATTGTGCAGTGAAACAAGATCTGAACTGGAATCTGGTTCCTTCACTCCATGACCCTGTGTGGGTGTAAGCACTTTATGTAGCTGTGTGAATCACTGTTGGTAATCTAGGCAGTTCCTACTGCCAGGGCTTTATATAGAAACAGCCTCACAAAGAAGTCATGTCTCCAACTGCCAGCTAAAGATGAGACATCAAAGAGCTGTGGGGAGAGCAGACGGAGATTAAAAGAACATTCTGTTTAGAGTCAGCATGGTGTCATTAAGCCGAGGAACCCCAATCTTTCTGGTGTTATCACACTTAAATGGTTCTAGATAAGATTACGAAGTAGGTAATATTTGACTGGGGGGATAGATGCTCACTTTTCCAGCCTCATTCATTCATTTTCATACCCTTATTTATTCATTCATCAGTGAGGGCCTGATATGAATCAGTCACTGTGCTATAGTGAGATGAATGAAACAAAGTCCCTGGATCTCTGTCAGTCTTGTACTGTTTCCAGATCACATCTCAATCAATCTGCTATTTTACACTCAGGTTGCCATCAATGAATTAATCCCTGCTAAGTTATTAGTAGTACTTTTCAGTTGGTGTTTTTTTTCCTGGGACCATTTGCCTTTTAACAAGGACTCAAAGACCTTATAGCTTTTAAAACCCGAAGGAATGCTGTTTTAATGAAGGATGAAATTTTAGACAGCATATTAATAGGGAGGAGAATATTGTTGGGCAGGGGGATTCCTGAG
>NW_016802824.1:0-905 GCF_001698545.2 Rhinopithecus bieti | reverse complement strand
CGGGGTTGGGGAGTGGCGTGCGGCGAGAGAGCCCGCACCTCCAGGGGGCCGGCGGAGGACACGATGTCGTGACTGCGTCTCCCCCATCTGCTCTGCTTTTGGCGAAGGGGTCGCGCTGCCTTTTCGGCCAGGACGCAGCAGCCGCGTCGCTGGGCCTCGACCCCCAGGGCCGGCCGGACCCGGGACCTCCGAGGAGAGCAGCGAGAACCGGCCCGCATTCCCCGAGGCGCCCGAGTGCGGTGCGAGCAGCCCTCTCCGCCTGCCAGGCCGCCGCCTGGGGACCTCAAGACGAGGCTGTGGCTGTCCCCACGTCCCGTCCCCCGCGCCTCTTCTCGCATCTGGTCCCACGGTGGAGGCGCGGGGCGAGGGTCTCACACGCGTGCCCACGGTCGGGGGGCGTCCTTGAACGCGCAGGTCCTCTCCCACGTGTCCCCACCGCCCCGCCCTCCGGCGACAGGAGCCGGCCTGCGGCGCGCGCGGTGTGGCCAAGTCCTGGTTTTGATTTCACTCCCAGCCCCTAGGAGCGAGGAGGTTCCAAGCCCACAAACAGGAAGGAGAGAAGGCCCTGGAGTGCGGGCAGAGGGAGTGTCATTCCCAGCAGCGCAGCGCGGGCCGGCCAGGGCCGGGGAGGGGGCACTAGCGCGCGTACCCTACTGCAACGCGCCTGGGGGTCCCCCGGGTCTGGGAGGGGTCCACGGGAGGAGCAGAGAGAGGACGTGCCCCTGGAAGGCTCGGGGCAGCTCCGGGGGGCTCCCAGGGCGCCCCCGCCCCTTCCCCCGCGGCCCTGGGGCGCCCCCGCGGTGCCGGAGCCGGGGCGGGGCGTGCACGTCAGCCGGGGCTAGAAAAGGCGGCGGGGCTGGGCCCAGGGAGGTGACAGCCGCTCTTGGACGCAGAGCCCGGCCCGA